>NC_043965.1:40046561-40346561 GCF_902148855.1 Sphaeramia orbicularis | reverse complement strand
AGAAAACTGAGTTCACTGACCCCTTGATATTTACCCCAGGGCACTAACGAGGGCGTGACCCTTATGACGTCATACCATCAGATGCAGAATGGAAAATTTAACAGTTTGGCTTTAGTTTCAAGTCGATACGATGATTTTGTTGGAAGTTACGGTGAAATATCCATTTTTGAACTTTGGCCTATATCTCAGCTGTACTTTGGCCTATTATTGGTAAAAACGAATCAGGTCGACTAAATCAAATCAAATTTTATTTATATAGCACCAAATCATAACAAAAGTTATCTCATGACACGTTACATATAGAGTTGGTCAAAACCAGACTCTAAGAATATGGAGAATCATTTGGTCATGGTTTGATATCAATAATGCTTGAAATGTGACCCCTAGAGCGCATACAGACTAACAAACAAACAGACAGACAGACATACAAACTGACCAATATGCTTGCCCTCCAGCAAGCAATTACAGGCAACGGAATTGTAATTTTTTTTTTTTTTTTTATCTTATTCACTCTTATACAAACTGCACATTGACAGTCTAGAATCTAGATCCAGTTGAATTCATTATGACATTCTCCTTTACTTTTTGTTCTGTTTCTGTTGTCTGTTGGCTCATTTAATCATGGTATTTAAAGACTACATGTTAACCACCAATCATTTTAAGCCCTATATAAAATCTTTAATTTTAGGGATACATGGATATATATGCCAGACATTGGTATCGGCCGATATCAGCTAATTTTGGCAAACCTCATTCTCGACAAAAGATGAGATAAGATGTCTTATCACTGTTGGCAGTGGTAGCTATTTCTTTGAAAGATTCCTTTGTTAGGGGGGGGGAATTTAAAAAAAAAAGACAAAAACAAAAGAAACACAACATCAGTATCGGCATCGACTATCAGCCCAAAGGTTATTTTAAATATCGTCTCGTCAACAATTTTGCACTTTTTGATATTGTCTGAAAACACGAGTGAGTAAAGTTAAGGGAGTTTTGTCCCCGGAAGTCAACGGTATCTCCACAAATGGCTGTAGAAACAGATTTATATCTTCATATTGTGGCCACAGACACACACTCCTGTCTGTGCCATAAATTCTGCAGCAAAACTACTAAAGAACATGAGATCTATTCATCTATTCATGAAAGGGCTGAGGATGACTGGACCCCCAAGAAAGTTTGGATCTGGTATCTCCTGGTTTTTAGGGTTGTATTGTTCATACGACTGAAGACAACAGTTTGTAACAAGCTTTATTATATTCTCACATGTAACTACGTCATATTATGTATTATCTTCAGCTTGTCAGGAAGAGATTATTCAAATAAAAGAGTTACTGTGATTTTTGTGAGCTATGTGAACCCCACGAGGAAGAGTTTTTCCCCCATGGCAACAGCTAATGGGATGCAAATAAAACGCTAAAATAAACTTCCATTCCAAGCTATGCACACGGAGAGGTTTATTTGCTTTTTGAAAGTGATTTATGATTTGTGAAAGGCAAGAAGGAGGGGATTTTAACCAAAAAAAAAAAAAAATAATATGAAACCACAATCCAAATTAACTTGCTTTCTCTTCACTGCTCAATAGCTGTCACTTGCCACTCTCAGCCCACTCCTTCACCATGCACCCACCATGGCCTACTATTAAGTTGCAGAAACAAGGTGCCAAGGTAACCAGAGCCAGCAGGTGTGTATTCACATAACTGCCAATATGAAAACCAGAGCGGAGCAGCTACCTTGTCTTATTCCCTGCCATTATTGGGAGGAATAGTGAAGGTGAATGTGCAGAAGGGTTGTCGGTGTGACTTTTTATGTGCGGAGGCGGAGAAAGGGACATGGCTTGGAGTGGCTGGAGGCTGACATGGGTTTTAATGAGAGCCCTCTGCTCTCTTTTAGCCAGCCACTCTGTGTTTGAGCCTGGAGTGGGCCAGGCAGACAAAGGAAATGCTACAAAGCTTTGTGTGGCAGACATGAACACTGCCTACCTTCACCTCAAACCTAGACACACACATATGTAGATGTCCCTTGTCTGCATATGGCTCTTGCACACATTAGCCCATAGGCACACACTCTCTCAGATCAAAGAGAAACTGCTAAGTAGATAAAGAATGAAATGGATTGATCACATGCACTGGATTTAGACTTTGGCAAATTGCTGCCCTGCAAAGGTAATATGCTCCTTCAATAGGCTACAGTAGCTCTTTAGTATGTTACCTTGGTAACCACATCCTGATATCCTTTCTCCTATATCTGTCTTATGCGTTACTGAAGTGAGCTCACTCTTTCAAAATGCACTGAATTGTCAGTCGTGCTAGTTAGAGGAAATATCTGCAGCGTTTTCTTTGATTTGGAGGCATCTTTACATAAAGAAAACAAAACAGACTGACTCTGATGATTGCTTCAGCTAGGAGCAAACACATAACAGGTAAGCATCAGTGAAGGTCAGCCACTGCTCAAAACATTAAGATATTAAGGCAGGCAGACTGACTCAGGTTTAATTACATTAGGATAATTACTTCACATATCATGTCGAGCACATGTTTGAATTAGTTACCTCATGCTGCAGGATGTTCACTCCTCTCTCATCAGCTCATCTCCCTCACTTGGCAAATACGCTGACAAACCACACATGAACTTTCAGCAACGTTTTTGGGTTGTGAAATTTGTCTCTACGAATGAGAAAATATTCCCACAGCTCAGAGGCCATTTCATATGCTGTTTGTGTCACCTCCTTTCACCTGTGACATTTCATCCACCTGAATGTACTGGCCTCTGCGCCCAGCTGAAGCCCACACATCCTCGTGTCTGGTCCAGAAAAAAAGGCTTCATCAAAACTTTCAGTAGAGGAAAACTGAGAAAATGATAACTGTCCTTTTCTAACTGGGGTCTGGACTACAAAACAATAATGACAAATGTCATAATATAGTTTTATACTGGGATAAATATCATTGCATTGGTTAGTTTGGTTTAAATTGTTATCTTTGCTTCCAAAATACCTCAGAGATGGTTTTTACTTAATTTCTCTCAACATTGATTTTGTTTTTTAATCAATGACTATGATTTTAAATGTTCTACCTCTAAATTTCTAAAAATATGTTTTGTGCTCTGACTGTAAATAGTAATTTTCTACCACAATTAACCATCTACTTTCTTTACATCTCCCTTAGGAAGAAAAATCTCCCATTAAACTTTAAGGAAATATTGATGTTTATAAACTATATGAACAAAAATATTAGGACACATCATGCTCCAGCTGTAACATGTCCTGTTCATGCTGATTTGAGATATAAATATTAATAATTAATATGATATTTATCCTAATATAAAACTATATTATGACATTTGTCATTATTGCTTTGTATCCCAGACCCCTGTTAGAAAAGAACCACTTGAATTCAATGTGCCCCAATACTTTTGTCCATATAGTACATGACTATCAGGGGAACACTTTGTGCCTACAGAGATGTTTTTCCTCCATATTTTGAAAAATCTGTCAATATAACCTTCATTTTGCTTAATATCTTTGTCCACACAACCATGCAAAAAGGACTACAAACTGACACAAACTCTGTTAAACCACTGGAAACTGTGGATAATACAGGACGTAGCAGACACAGAGATTTTATGTTAGTGTTGGTTGGGGCTGTCCAGGTGTATTCTTTACATGATGTGGATTTGGCCATTATGCCAGTCAGACCTGTCTCCTGCTGACCCAGATCTATTGCAGGTCACACACTGATTTACACACCTGATGTTTCAGGTGCAGGTTCATTACACGTTCAGTGCAAAAACAGATGTGCGTAAAATGAGGCGTGATGCTGTTATTTTTTAATCTCTCCATTTTCCCTGTCCACATCGATGCACACAAACCAGAGTTTTTAAAAACCTTCACTTTGGAAAGCTTTTCAGTTTTTGCATAATAAAACACTGTTTATCGATGAGAGGTCAAGAGTAGGAAAAAAAAACCTTTAGGGCCAGTTACTATAGTAACGTAAGCACACACTGATGCCATTAATAACATTTTTTTGAACAAACAGACCTTCTGCAGCCTAATGCAAGTTAGATTTAAGAGTCTTTAAGATTTCTGTAATGTGAAATGAAATTATTTTGATGCAGGCTATTTTGTTTGATTGTTAATATACAATATATATCTCAATAGTTCTTCCTGAAGCAGGTTAAATATTCAGGTGCAAGCCAAAGCCAACAACATTAGCAGAATTCCCTTTAGGTGCCAGAGTTTTTTGGGGGTATTTTAAAAAAAAAATTCAGTTTTGAAAAAACTGGATATGACCCAAAGTTTATGATGGAAGTAAATTTACTCATCTAATTTGTATATTGTAACATCACATGGTGGCAGCCATATTGGACTGTGCAACTTTAAGTAAAACTGATCTTTGAACATATTTACATGGAACTCTTTTTTTGTTTGTTTGTTTGTTTCTTTGTCATCTTATCCTTAAAATAAATGACATTAGTAGAAAGTAAAATGCTGTAAGCTTTAGTAGCTTTTTATCCAAGCAGCAGAGCAGCCAAATCTGTTCTTATCTATCCAAACTAAAACTAAATACACTTTATTTACTAAGTAATCCAGCTCAGGACCACACCTTTAAACTGGATTTTCTTCTTCACTTTGAATAAAAACATGACCTGAAATGACAATTTGGCAACTCTATCTGGAGCTATGGTCTGTTTCATTCAGTAATGTTGCTCTTTGTAAAATTGTGACTTCGGCACTTTAAGGGTTAAGACTTTTTAACGCTAATGCCACTTGAATAAAACTTAAGAGCTACTATAAAATAATAAAGTCAAATGTTGTCCAGAGAAGTGTTGTTGGTTACTCTGGTGCTGGTCTCAGAGATGAGGGTGAAGCCACGGTGCAGACATGGGCAGAACAGGACTGGGACTTGGCGTCTGTTGCTGGGTTGTTTTGGCACTTTGGTGTTTCTCACTCTGCATGTGGGATTGGTTCCCATCATGCCAAGTTTGAACACTTAAGGAGACATTTCCTGCATGCTGCCTGATACTGTTTTAGTCAGTTTTCAATGAATTTGTACTTCCTTATTTGGGCATGTGTTCTGACCATCCTGCCCGCAAACAAAATATGAGTGTTGTTTGTTTAATCTCTATTAGTTTCCGACTTTAAAGTGGAAAGTCAGGAAAGAATAAGCATAAAATCCTACCTCCCATGGCTTAGCGTCTTAAAGACTTTATTAAAATTCTGATTCAAACACATCACAATATGTCAGTAAGGCCTTATTTTTGTGTTAGTGAATTCAACCGGCTTTGTGACTTTTTGAGGATTTCCTGCCAAAATGGGACATGGTTTTTGACTAATCTCTTTATTAATGACATGTGAAATTCAGACAAGAAGAGAAAACAAAACTCCTACTTTGATATCATGGTCTTTATCTAGTTCAAACATTGCACCCAAAGGACTGACCCCCAGCACAGAAAGAAAAAATATTGACTGTTTTTAACATTACTGAACCTTAAATATAAAGATGCATATCTAAAAGGGAGACTGCTTTGTTACTAAATAAATAAATAGCTCATTTTACTAAATATGGAGGCTGGCTATTTAATGTCATCTGATAAAATATAGTCTCTAGTTTCCCAGCATTATTTCAACACCATTCATTCCGACTGGATAATTTCAGCGTCTCAGTGTCTTGTTTTCATTTGTGGTTGAGACTTAAAGCATGCTTGAACCAAAGCATTTTTGTTGTTATGTACACAAGCCATTTTCTGTCTTAAATCAGGGTCAGTGCATACTCACTACAGTCCAGCAGATTAGACCTCTGCAGTCCACCTCTATTCCAACCCTGTCTTATTTTTAACTGTTCCAATCAGCATGTATGAAATGTGCGCTTTGAAGCGGTCGTTGAAACAAACTTTCAGCACAGCAGCTTACATTTCGGACACGATTCTGACCATATGGTACAGTCTTGACCATTCTGTGAATCACACCACCATCCAGCACAGCTTACTACCTTTGCCATCACGACAGAATATCCCTTATAATATCATATGCACCTCGTCTTAGAATCCAAAAACACACTACGAGTTTATATTATACGACAACTTTCTGACAGTAGAGTTAACGGTGCAGAGCATGGTTTAAAGAAGGAGCCAAGGTGAAAAGTAAGAGCTTAAGATTAGGGAAGCTTATTAACTCTCACACAAGAGCAGTGCACTGTAATAACATATTTCAATACAGTGAAAGGTAATGTGGAAAAATATCATGTTGCAACGTCAGTTGCATTTTTTTGTAAAATGTAGGCCAGTCACAACCAAGCTATAACATGGTTCCCCTCAGGTTTTGTGATATTTGACTAAAACTATGCATTTTTTCATTGTTTTGGACTGACACTATTGCAATATTTAAACAACAGCTACAAACTACACATACGTCCATGAGAACTTCCAGTATTTCCTATTACCTTCCCTGTCATATTGTAACAGCCCTTCCTTGATTAATTTATCTCACCATAGTTTCATTGTGAACCAAAACTATTTTTGCACTTCTTATAATAACATAAATCATGTTTAACATTGTGTTTTGCATTGTCACATTGGAAAAGCATATGTGTAAAACCACACTGCAGGGTGGACATCTGCAGCACCGGCAGCTCACTGAATGCTGTATATCTTCACTGTCTGAAATCATCATGACCTTATTAGCTCAGTGGCAGCAAAACATGTCCCACAAGCTCTTACAGGTTTAAGTGGACTAAGCAAACACATTCAACAATAGGGCTGCAACTAACAATGATTTTAATAAATGATTAATCTACAGTTTATTTTAATAACTAATCGATTCATCGGATAAATACAAAAGACTCAATTCTCAAAGATCGGTAATTAACCCAAAGCAATATAAGCTGCTGACAAGTCAATGATTAAATCCCCACAATGGCTTCAGGTATAGTTAGCGAGCACTAGCCTACCTAGACTTGGCTAGAGACTAGCTAGCTATAGTCTTCAACCAGCTACAGATATAGGCTATTAAACTAGTGTTGTATGTATTAGGTCCAGTCAACGATAGGTAATGTTAGTCTGGTGGTCTGATAAATGGAGATGGATGAAAACACTATAATTACGACAATAATGTCTAACTAGCTAGCGGGCTAAAGTAATCACGACGCATAGGCTATCTTAAGTTAGGTTTACAATATGTTCCCAGTGGCCACAGCAGCCCTGTTGGCCCCAAACGTACTGTGCTGTGGGATTTTGGTCATTTTTGTCTCCATATTCAAGTTTTGTTACATAAACAGCGCACAACTTTTCAGCCAAAAGGGGCTGCCCGGCATCTGAAGCTTCAGCCAAGCTGCTCTGTGTTTTCCTCTTACACTACACACAGTGTGTGGGCATGCCTCAATACTTATGAGATCAAGACCC
The DNA here is from genome assembly GCF_902148855.1 of Sphaeramia orbicularis. Taxonomy (NCBI): domain Eukaryota; kingdom Metazoa; phylum Chordata; class Actinopteri; order Kurtiformes; family Apogonidae; genus Sphaeramia; species Sphaeramia orbicularis. Next base: position 40,339,172 of record NC_043965.1, on the reverse strand, counting down.
AAGGAACTGACTGCCGAATTCGTTGCCAACTCTTCTAAGAATCGATTTGGATCGATTTAATGTTGCAGCACTACTCAACAGTGACAGACACTTAAGAATAACAGTAAATTGACTGAAATACAGTTGCTAGCCCACCAACACAAACCCTGTAAACAATTTTCTTAGTTAAAAAAAACTATTTACATTGGTATTCAGGCCATTTACAATGACTATTAGAATAATAGGACGATTTGTTGTTTTTTTGATGACACAATGTACATGATTCCTCTTAACAAGTCAAATACCTCACTTCTACCTGATGATGACATGCTGCAGTTTTCAATCTACCATTTACTCAAAGTCAAGTAGATGTCACTAGCCTAGTGCTAGGTTCTAGGCATATAAGCACATCTCCTATCCCGGTCCATATAGATCCAGTTGCAAAATTTAGAAAGGAGGAATGTAGAGTTTGGTGACACAGTCTCAGACAGTCACATGACACCTGCCCCAGTCTCAACAGAAATACACATCTCCAGGAAACCACACTGTTTTTCACGTTGTGCCCTGCAGAGTGTAAAGTATTATGACACTAAATCTCCAGGTAAAGCCCCAATGGTGTTTACAGTTAATTAGAAAAATGGGGATAAAAAAATAAACAAATTTGGTATTTAGCACAGATATTTTTCTTCCTGCCTTCTAATGGCTTCAGGGATTTAATAAATTGAACGAAGAGGACTTAGGGAATCAAAATAAATAAATGTAGAGTACATTCAATTGTAGATTATTATGCAAATTTAAGCACCTCTATGTGTTGCCCGGGCTTTAATTAAAACTGTTTATTGAAACTATTTTATTCCGAAAGCAATTTAAAGTTAAGGAAAACATGAGACCATAGTCTTAGCTGCAGCAGAAAAAAGGCAGGACAAAAAGGAATGATGTGATTCAGTAACAACTTACCTCAATACTGAAGTATCCTCGATCTACGTAGTCGCCGAGAAAGAGATACCGCGTGTTACTGGGTGATCCTCCCACTTCAAACAGCTTCATAAGGTCAAAGAATTGTCCATGGACATCTCCACATACTGACAAAAAAGCGAACACGGTATCAGTCAGTCTGCAACGTGCTACACTGACTTCCTGCAATATTTTATTCTAAAAAACAGTGTCGGTGTGATTTATTTTCATAGTGTCATTTGTAGAGCCATGTTTTGAATCGATTATAACACTTCTACACCCTAATAACACACATAATGCATTCTCATTACTGGCCCACTTCCACAGAGAAACACTTTGCAAAACCACTACACAGCTACACTCCCAGGGCTAATATTTACAAATCCTAACATTAGTAGCACTGTGAAGAGTTGACACTTATGTGGAAATGTGCAAATAATAACACGTGTATTATCACACCCCAACTAAACTAGACTGCATAGAGAAGCTTAATACAACCTCAACGTGGAAACACAGTACAAGTTGTGCTTGTTAACTTTATCAATCACACAACTAAACAAGGACACATTATCTAACTGGCTGGCCTCTAAAAATTAAGAAAGAAAGTCTGAGGTTTAACCGCAATTTCTCTTATTTGCCAATTACAACAGCAGGAGGAGGATAGGGTTAGATTTGGCAGTAGTTGCTGAGTTAGTTTGCTTCATGTGAGAAAAAAGTGAGAAATAAACGATTCAATTTTCCTGAGAAGAGGGTTGGATTTGTTGCACTGAATGTGTTGGACTGAGGCCGTTCAGAGGTCAGCTTAAAGAGAACAGATATTTTCAAGAACACCAAGAACTCAGTGTTCTCTGAAAGCCTGTAAGCTCACTGCTCTGACTATATCCACCAGCTGTAGGTATACAGACACAGTAGCGCAATGGAATAACGTCTGGGTTGGTGTTTACTTTTGTTCATGACAACTGATCTTTTCTCCAACCAATAGACCTAGTAACTGCTTTACCAGTGTAGTAATGGAAATACTGAACTTTCTGCACTACTGTTCTGACAGACAAGATGTTATTCCTCTTACAGTTGTTTTATTAATCTCTACGAGGGGATGATTGTTCTACACAAATGGATGTATAATAGACGTCAGCCCTACCTGTTATAGGCGCCTCCACTTCCAGCATGCACTTCTCCTGGCGAAGAATGTTGGCTCCATCGTTGATGATCTTTAGAGCCACATCCTCCTCTACCCTGCCCTCTTTGACGAGGTGGTTCCGGAGGAGCTCAGCATTGGGCTTGCCATCTTCAAACAGTTCTTTAATCGTCAGTTTATGTTGCGGAGGGTATGGCACAGCTAGTGAAGAAGAAAAAACATCAAAGACTTTAGGATAAGTACAAATTTACATTCTAAGATCTCATGAAAAAATAAGTTAAAACTTAACCTGTGTATAGCTTAATCCATGCACCAATCACTCCAAACAGATTTACTCTCCTCTTCTTCTATTAATTTTATGCCACTAAAATAGTATATGTCTAATTATAGTTTATCGATACACATACATCACATGAACAAGAGAAGCCATTTATTATCGCTGACCACTGGCTGATATAAACAAGGCTTATGCTGTCAGGGGCTGACAGCAAGGGTACTATATCCCTGGAATCCTCCCAATCCTCTGCTATCAATCTATTCCTGATAATTGTTAGACAATCCATATGAACTCAATTTGAGCTACATCGACCTGATAGTGGCAGAATAATGGTCAGAGAACCAATTTTTCCCCACAAAACTCCACCTAGTGAATGAAAATGACCCCATATGAACTCTGGATGGTAGCAAGAAAATGGACATTTGGAAGACGATCAACATGAACCAAATTTTATCTCAATCGGCCTATTATTGCTTGCTTTATGTCCAAAAAACTGATTTTCACCTAAAGCGCCCCCATTTAGATGACTTATAGTACTGATAGAGAAGCTGAAATTGATAGGGTTCCTCCACTAGGGGTCCCCTATGCTGGTTATCAAGGGAGAAGAAATCCAACTAAATCTGTCCTAGTTGTCACGTTCACACAAAGGATATCTGGTGGCGGCAGATCCAGAGACATTTGGGGTAAAACCATCATATCCCCGAAAGTCTAAAAAAAAACCCTAAAACTAAAATTATACTTCTGTTTGCCACTAAGGCATTGTAAACAAAAACTGCACTGGGCAGACTTGACCTGAAGAGTAACTGTCAGTGTCATCAAATGTAGTCGGCCGTATATGAAAGGTTAAGAGCCTTGAAGTAGTTAGAGGCATTACTTCTCTACTACTGAAGTGCCTTTAAACTAGGGCTGGGTGATCTCATGATCTTAATTTGTCATATGATTCCTTTAAAACGATACTGTGCATATTGAGCCTATGTCACTAAATAACAGCACTGTCAAACCTTTCCAACTCAGCTACCATATATATTAAATTGCCTTAATATCATTGTGATTGCAGTATTTTACAGAGTTGCTAGGCTAACCTGTTTAAGTCCATGCATACCGATTCTTTTAACTTCTTTCCATCGTAAAGTTTTTGTTATAGTCCATGTTAACATGCAGAGGTTATGTAACATATTGTTTTTCTGCTGTGGAAGAAATAATGACAACTTCTACAGGCAAAGTCCATAAGTATCCAGTCCAAGTCAGTGCAGATATTTTAGAGCTACATTTTTGGTTCATTATAAATCCCTGGCCAGATGCATTAGGTGGCCACGGTCCATGTAATTATTGGAGACCCTGCAGCGCCACAGACATCCAGTTAAGCAAATGAGAACTAGTGTTTACTTTATCTAGATATTGTCGAGGTACTGCAATAAAATATGCCAAAACAATGCAAAAATGCCGAGTTTCTAGTCAGATAACGACCAAAACTAAGCAAGTCATCCCACACAGCCTAGGCTTCCAGAAACCACGAGTTTGGTAGAAACCTCGCCTACATTTTGTAATAAGTGAGAAAATTGTGATTCAGTTTTTGGATCGTCCAGCCCTAGTTTGGACCGTAAAAACCCCAAATGGTAATGGAAATATTACAATTATGTTTGTTTCCTCCAGTTGTTTTTATAGAGGTGAAAGGAAACAATTCTACCAACTATGCAAAATGCCCAAATAATCACAGTCAGGTGATTATGTAATAATCATGACAAGGTTTTGTGCCCCCCCCCACAAGTAGAAAATAGCACATTTAGAGAGGAATTTAGATGAAGTGCATCTGAGCAGGATACCAGTTTACTGCCAATAATATTCACACAGATATGTAAAAAATGGCACCATAAGTCACACAGCATTTGCTTGAATTATAATCAGGAGAGGTGACATTTTGCATTGAGTGGCAGAGAGAAAAGGGTGCTGTCTCCTACACTATAAGGCCATCATGCAAAGAGATGAGCAAGACAGACAGTCAGAACCCCATACTTCACTTGACCCACTGTCCCTCAGTAATCTGCTCCACACCACCTACACAATCCTTTTACTGTCACTGCAAAAAGGTCAATGCTTTTGAGGCTGAGACCTGAGAGCATCATGATCAAAACACAGGTAAGTACACAACAACTAAAAGTGAACAAGTTATCGGTTTTAAAAGAGTGCTCAGCAGAAGGACAGTCATGAACATCCACCAGCTTTAACCAACGGCAGGTTCATTTAAAAACATATGAAAAGCAAAATGAAGTTATGCATTAAAAGGGTAGCACAAAATCTGGACAGTGTGCAGTGTGTATACAGGATTTGCAACCGCTTTATCTGTTCATAAACACCAAAAGCTGATAGCTGCAGACTATTCAAAACAACAGCAGAGTCTGATCCAAGCCCTGTCACTTCCAGGGCCTGTGAGGTGAGAAAGGATTACAGCTATGTCTAATAACAGGCCAGGAACATGTCAAAATGGGTTAAATTATACCACCAATTAAGAATGGTGTAAAGCTAGTCAGGTAGAAATTTTTAACACCGTCTCTGAGGTGTGCTGAGACATTTAAAGGACAAATGCAAAATTATGCAGGTGTGAAAAAATGTTGCAAAAGTTTGATTCTTGAGGTCATCAAATCCATCCACAGGTCAGTGCACAGCGTACCTTGTGCCGTCAGATGTGACATAAATACCTGTATCAGTGCGGAGATCAGCACTGCTTGTGTGATAAGAGCTGTTTGTAGCAGAGAACCAGCAAAGCAGAGAGAGAGAGAGAGAGAGAGAGAGAGGGAAAGAGAGAGAGAGAGGCATCTGGAGAATGTTGTCACACCCACACACAGCAAATCAAAGTGCAATATAAAAAAGCGTTAATGAGTTTTGAGTGTGGGTGCATTTGCTAATCAGTGATGCGGTGCAGAGGTATTTCTTACTCACGATCAATCCGAACATGAACATTTAAAGATAAACTACTCTTATTAGACTTACATGACTATTCTGCTGATGCTTTGCAGTTTTTGAGAAAAATTTAAGATTTATTGACGGTGAAATAAAGCGAGGACTGCAAAGTGGACGGGATGCAGGCAAGTGAAGCTGCAGAGTTTCGCTTGGCCTGCAGTTAGAAAGCTGGAGTACAGCTCCTTCTTGCCTAACCTGTGATGAGGACAAACTGTCATGCGTTGACCGGTGTGGTATAAATAAACAGTAAGTGCTCGCAGGCCTACGAGGCACGGCCGTGAAGAGAGCTGTAAGCTGAGGTACGGGCCTTAAGAACAGATTAGGTAAAGCCTCTATTAGCGATGGCTTCCAGATTCGGGGCTGTTTACTTAAAAGCCTTGTCACACTGAAGCAAGGCTCCTGCCTGAACAAAGCAGGCAGAGTGGTATACAATATGAGTATGAGATAACCAGACCGTGAAACATTTCAAGCAGCAACCACGCCAACCAAATTTACGAGCATTTGCCTTGTGGCTGGCAGTAATTACCCATGCTGGACAATAATAGCTGGTCTCAATGCCAAAGAACTGAACACTCTAGCCCACACAACAGGAACAAATAATAAGAATATTAACAGTGATGATAGTAATAAACAATAACCATTTGCCTGTATGATTAAGGCAAGCCCATTCTGTTCAAACAGAGATATAACTGAAGCACCGGCTGCTAGTAAACAGCACTATTTAATTCTAACTGTGTGCAAACAACATGCAATCTGCACTCTACTCAAACCAACGTTAGCCGCTCACTTTTCCAACACATTACCAGACAAAGAAAAATGTTTTGTTAAAAATAATGCCTCCGCCCTGAGACCAACTGAGTTCCTATTAGACTCTGCATGACCTAATTAGCATTAATGTTTGATGAACTCTTCAAAACGGCACACACACATCGGAGCGACTGCTGCACTGCATCAACACCCACACCGTCTGGCATGACAACAAACGACTCAAGAAACAAAGACGTGACTATCTACCATCCTGCCCACCCAGGATAATGTTTTGGACAGTGATATGAGCCACCGTCTAGAATATGTTCACTATTGTTTCAAAATCAGCACAATGGGGAGGATTGAATTGCAAAGATGCGGCTGGGTAGAGATGAATGGAGCACACTGTGGCTGCATGAATCATGAAGTCCACTTCAGATTGCTCTAATTATCAGTGAATGCATTACCCTGGCACACTAAATAGCCAGGCCCTGGGTTTATTTGTCATCTCTGCCAGTCAATCACATGGTGTGGTAGTAGCATACACACTCCCCGCTGGCCTCTCTTTGATTTTGACACACAGCAACAATCCACTTCAATTTGTATCAAAGTTAACATGAATGCTGGGCCGACACTACTAGTAAACATTTCAAAAGCCAGACTTAGTGATACCAAGCATTGTGCTTGGTCCCACACACCTACTACAGTGTGGATACACAAAGCCTGAAGAGAAAACATGAGATCATATGACTAAGTGATTGAGCTACCAGGTCAACTGCAGCACTCTGCAGTGAATGAGCTTAACTGTTGACTTACACAACCTGAGCAGCATTAGTCGATGGTTGTCTACTAGTTAAGCCCTCTTACAGCCACAAGATAACTAACACTGGAACCACTGCTGCTCTTGATGCAGCTAGCATATACTGACAATGAACCAATCCAGATTTTAAGACCTATTTTATTACACAGAGAACACAATTAAAACCTTGTTCCCAATGTAATTAGTAGGCAAAAGATTTTTTCTAAGTTGGAAAAAAAAGAGGGGGGTGTGGATTATGCTAATACTATTATATCACATTATTTAAAACAGTTTATAGCACTACTGAAAAAAAATCCAAGTTCAGGAGCAAGATTAACAGCAGAACACAGACAATACTCTACAATCAATGCTACTTTTAGAATATATGTTTCCGATGACTGCAGACAGTATGTAAACAAACACAAACATTTTGACAGACATTAGTATCTACAGCATGAAAGAGGAAAGAAATGAAGACCTAAGGCTGCAAAGTCAGTAAGTTCCACTGCTGTTTTGATGTATTAAATACCATTGAATGCTTTTTAAAACCTATGAAAGGGATACTCTGATTACTGAGGGAAACACTAAAAAACAGCCATGATACAGAAGTGTGCACTACAAGCGGTGCATCAAAATCATAATAACAGCATAGATATCTTTGAAAGGACAGCTTCAAATGATTGATTCATTTTACACTCAATGATCGCACCATGCCTTTATGTGAATAGCGACTAATGTCTGACATTTCACAACAACAGCAGTTTAGAGCACCTGTCATCTCTACATTTCTTCTTTCTCTGTTCCTCCCTGTCACGTTCCTATTCTCTCTCTCTCTCTCCACCATGTGGCTGGCCATGTTGGGAACATCACTGGGGAGATTCTTTCCACAATTAACTCACCCTCTCCCTACTGGCTCACACTTAAGCATTCCAGTCCCCTGGCAGGACACTCTCCCAGTGTCCTTGCAGACAGACAGGGATGTGGGCTGCGTTGGCATTAAGTAGTAGCGGCAGCAGAGGCTGGGGTGGGGTTTGGGTTCTGTCTTGGGAGCTACCTCAGACTTGGCTCTGCCTGTCCTGTCTCGGGTAGACACAACAAATGGTGCCCTGCTCCTCAAATGAGCCACGACAGCCTCAGTATGAAGGAATCCATCTTGTCAAGCTCTGCTGGTAACCTGAGTAGGTCTTATGTATTCTTATGAGGGAGCAACAGCCTCATGAATTAAGATTTCATCCATCCTAAATGTCAAGGAGGCTGAGGACTGATGTAGGACTGCTGCTGCTGCTGCTGCTGCTGAACATTTGATTTCTGCGAGGTGGTGTTGACAGCAAGGGAGGGTATGTCTTTGTAAGGATCCACTAGCACTTGGGCATCTCCCAGTGAAAGTGTTGAGAAGACTCTGGTTTTGGTCATAGTATATTAGTGCAAAGTAAGTAATTACTGATACAGGCCTTGAATTATAAACTGCTAATGCACCCACTGCACTCTTTCCCTTAATAACTCCTGAGTCAAAACAAATAGGTTGCACTGAGCTCCACAAGTGTGAGAGGAAGGGATTTAGACAAGGGTATTACAAAAGCCACAGGTGGTTTTCAACTCATGTGTTATCCAACAGTCAAAAGGTACAGGATGTGAATATAATTAAGACAACACTTACCTTTAATGAGCCGCTCCGTTGTGGACTGTTTCTCCTGTTTGTCTTTCTCTTTATCCTTTCCTGACATCTTTGCTTAGAGTAAAGGCTAATTTCTGGGTTAAAATCTTGTACTGCTCTTTTTGCCAGCTAGCCTGAATACGGACGAGCTAGCACATCAGTCTGACTGTCAGCTCCGTCTTGACTTTCGGTTGGCACTAGTTTTCCTTTTTTTTTTTTTTTTTTTTCTCCCCCCCAAACAAACAGTTAAGATTAGCTAGCGAAGACGCTACAGCACTTCAGGTTTGACTAGCTTTTAACCTAGCTAGCTTGCAGCAACATTAATGCTAGCGAGTAATTACAATTTAGAGTGGTAATGTTGACACTAATATAGCTGTATAAAAAATAAAAAATAAAAAAAATAAATAAACAGAGGCGACTATTTTCTTGGTAATAGTTTTCAAGTATAGCAAATAATACCTGGATATTACCTAGAGGGAGGCTGCCGTTCCCAGCTAATCCGATTTAGTTACTCTTTTGCAGCTAGTTAGCCAGCTAACATGTTAACGTATTGGCAAATCGGCGAACAGGCAAAGACAGCGAAGGAAGACTGACGATACATCTTCTATGTGCACACCGTTTACTGTCAGGGGAAAAAAAACTGAAGCACTGAAGAAGTGTTCCTGTTGGTTAGTTTGTAGGAAGAGAAAAAAAAAGAGAGAGAGCCGAGAGTCCTTCCAAGATGCAGACAGCGTCTTGACAGCCCTCCTCCTCGGATTAAAGTCTAATCTGACAGTGAGTGAGGAGCAGCGGCGGATTTCCTACAACATGGTGGAGCCGATGTGACGTGACTATGGAAACGTAACACGTGGGTTGGGCTGGGGGGGGGGGGGCGTTCATAACACTCAAACTTTACACAGGGGTGACCAGTGCTACACCACCTCCACCTCCACCCCCATAAATACAGGACATGTGCATCTGTCCCACCCCATAAGAGATAAACAAAGGGTCTGTGTTTGATAACCTTTATTTAAACACACTATAAACAAAAAGGTAAGGATGTTTTGTTTTGGTTTTTTTTAGGGGGGGGGAGTCAGTTTTGCCATCTGTAAATAAAACTATGTCTGGTCATTAACCCTTTCATGCATGACTTATGAGAACCTTAGGCAAGATGTTTTTTTCTTGAGTGTTTTTATTCCCCCTTAGGCATGAAAAAAAAAACAATGTGATTTTTTTTTTTTTTTTCATGGAGTTACAAAAATGTCCATGCATTTAATTTTTGAAGTAAAAGAAACGTGTGTTTAAAACCCAGTATCAGAAAGTACGGAAGAGAATTAGGGCCACTGGGAAAAAATACAATAAACTAGGGTCCAATATGTATTTCTTATTATTATTATTATTATTATTATTATTATTATTATTATTATTATAATTATTATGAGGGAAAAAAAAGTCAGAATTTTGAAATTAACGTCAGAATTCTGAGAAAAAAGTCAGAATTCGTGACCAGTGCTGCACCACCTCCACCCCCATAAATACAGGACATGTGCATCTGTCCCACCCCATGAGAGGAAAACAAAGGGTCTGTGTTTGATTTCACCAGGTCTCATTTCATTTCATAACCTTTATGTAAACACACTACAAACAAAACGTGAAGGATGTTTGTTTGTTTGTTTGTTTTTGTTTTTTTTTTTGGGGGGGGGGGGTCATTTTTGCCATTTGTAAATAAAACTATATCTGGTCATTAACCGTTTCATGCATGTCAGAATCAGTCAGAATTCTGAGATGAAAGTCAGAATTCTGAAAAAAAAAAGTAAGCATTCTGAGATGAAAGTCAGAATTCTGGAAAAAAAAAAAAAAAGTCAGAATTCGGAGTTTAAAGTCAGAATTCTGACTTTTTTCTCAGAATAATAATTAAAATATATATATATTACACTTTTTTTTTTATTTTCCAGTGGTCCTAATCCTCTTCTGTAAGAAAGTGATATGAAAACAATGAAATAAAAACATATTTAATGCTGCTAATCTGATGTTTTCTCACATTTTAACAGATTCTTATGCTAGTTATTACTCATTTCATGGAGATAGCATGCAAAAAAACCTTTGTGTCTAACAAAAACAAGTGGTTTACACTCAAACATGATAGTGCAGATCAGTTTTATCAAGAACAGCAAAGTTACAGTAATGGTCTGAATGTCTGTGTATGGGATGATGCATGAGCATCCACTGTGCTGGCTGATATGGAAATAAAATAACAAAACCCATGAATATATAAGAGAACAGCTGTAGAATAACTGTCCACTGTAGTGACCACTATGCATGAAAGGGTTAAAAAAAATGTGTCTCAAGTCACACAAAAAAAGTAAACAAACAAACTATCCACAAGCATCTCAGTCTTGGCCAGAGCAAAGGGGATCTTAGATCAAAAATCACTTCAGATTGTGTATAATTCATTGATCTTACCCTATACTGTTTGGAGGTATGGGGAAGTACATATACAAGTTCATTACAAAGACTTTTTATACTGCAAAAAAGATTCACAATTAAAACCTGCATAGTTTGACAAATAACAGTTGTAGATGCTTGTTTTTGTGTTAAGTAAATTATATATTTTACTGAAATGGCAAGTTTTTCCTCTGTTTTCTCCGATTTGTTGTAATAACCTTTGAATTTACTCTGAGCTTTTATGAACATCTACATGATCAGTGAATTATAGGCTATAGAAAAATACCTGATTTTCACTGAAAAATGCAAAACACAGAAGAGAAAATAGTATATATGATGATAAATCAGTTGGGAAAGGTTAAATGTAGAAAAAAAAAAAAAAATTAAAAGTTATCACAAAAATAGTTGCAGATCTTTAAGGGTTAATGAATAAAATGTCTCTTCACAACATTGGATCATTTAATTAACCCATGAAGACCAAAATCTCCACCTAAATCAGAGGTGTCAAACTCATTTTAGTTCAGGGGCCACATTCAACCCAATTTCATCTCCAGTGGACCGAACCAGTAAAATAATAACAGTGAAAAAAATAAAATTATATTATGATCAGGGGTACGTCTACAAAGTTTCCTTAAAAATCTGAATAACATGAACAACTTGAATTGTCTTAAGAAAAACAAGTACAATTTTAACAGTATTCTTCCTCGGTTTATCAGTTTATCATTTACACATGTGCATTACAATTGCACAAAACATTCAGTAACAGGCAGAATATTGGTCAAATTGAATTTACTTTTCTTAAGACATTTCCGTTTCTTCATATTTGTTCAGGTTATTCACATTTTTTGTAAACGTCTATTTTGGTAATATAAACATTTTCATGTAATTTTACTTTTTTACACCAAAAAACAAAGAGAAAATTTGGGGTTGTCATTATTTATAAGTTATTATGATAATATTTTACTGGTTCTGATCCACTTAAAATCCAGTTGGACTGTATGTGTGTGTATGTGGAACCTGAATTAAAATGGTTTTGACACCACTGATTATGAATATCTTCAGTGTAATTTTTGCAATTTTTTACAAATTCATCCCGTGGGCCGGATTGGACCCTTTGGTGGGCCAAATTTGGCCCCTGGGCCACATGTTTGACACCTGTGACCCAAACCATCTACTGATGTAACTGTTTAATACCTGTTGATCCACTAATCTATCAATACATGTCAATAATTGGTGTAAAATACAGTTTGTCATCTTTTCATAGTCATCAGATATGACCCATTTGGATGTTCTGAGTTACCGTGGAAACACCATCATCTTCTACAACACTGATTCACCAGTAAAACCCATGGAGTTGGATCAATGACAGTGGATGGAGACACTGGGTTTATGTTCAGTTGATGATAGCTTTGTTGAAAAAGTTAGTTTTTCTCCATTTTTTTTCTGTTTTGAATATAATAACGCATAAATTTACTTGGAGCTTTCACGAACATCTACATGATCAGTGATACATACATGAAAATATTAGATTTTCATTGAAAATTTGCAAAGTACAGAGCATAATATTATGATAAATGGCAATAAATCACTTAAGAAAGGTTAAATAGAGAGAAAAATTAATTTGGGAACAGCCACAAAAGTCACACTGGGTCTTTATGGGTTAAGTTATCATAATCATCATTTATTTTTTTCTGACAGTTTTAATAGATCCAAAGAGAATTTCCAAAACAGTAGTAAACTAAACTGACCAACTACAACCTAAATTTTTCAGTATTTCAGTAATATTTGAGCAAATCCTGCTTATGTGTGCGTGTGGACTGTGCGGGAATGAATGGGAAATGCATGAGAGTATTACCTAGTGCCTGAATTCTGTGTTTTTATTTGCATACAGAAAGGAGGACATATGGGTGCAGGTCTTGATTAAGACTAAATGAAACCCTTGACCACACTAATAGGCCTGATCAAAGTTTTAATCAGCTGTAGTCAAATTATTCCTGCAATCATCCTGAAATACAGAAATGTTTTAGATGAGCTGACAACTTGGAAGATGGGTAAAAATATTGTGCAAAATACATATTATTACTATATTGCACTATACTGTAAATGAGCCAATACAGTCTGGGTTTATAAATGAATGGATGCCACATGTACATTTAAAGACGTTACATCCAAAAGTCACTAAAAAAAGGACCTGAGTGAATGGAATTAAGGAGATAAATTAATCTTCAGGAGAAAACATCTGAAACTATGTTATATCCTATCACACTTTGAAATGCAATGTTACGTTTTCCTTTACAAATATACTTTTTCACCATACATGAACTCAACACAGGCCTAAATTTAGTTGTCTGAAGCTTTACTGAACTTCAGGCACAATCTGTCAAAGTGTGTCATGTTTGACTAAACACTAGAAAATCTCCATTTCAAACTAAATGTATGCATATCATTTTTGATAAAATATTGACTTAAAAACTCACTCAAAAATGAAAAAAAAAAAAAAAAAGTACTTTGCTATCATTTCAATTAGTATCAATGCGAAAATTTTCCATTTAACAAGTATTACAGGTCTGTTACTACTAGCACAAAGTACACGTACACTATGCAACTGCATTTGCTTTATAATATTTCTCAGTGTTTGCATGGTAAACTTTCACATCACATGACTGAAGCTTGGTTTTCAGTGGTTTCCAAAGTGTAGTTGAATATTCAGTATCACCATAAGAACACTAGGGGGCTGTATTGTTTCATTTTCAAGAAGTTGTCTTTGTACATTATCACTAAACCAACATTATGTAGGAGTTAGAATGCGTTAAGCATGTAATAATTCACATGGAGAAAAACAGATACAAAAAATTTGAGATTTATTGAACTTGAAAATAGCATTAAATTCCACTTAAACATTCATTAAGTAAACACCTACAACATTACACTGAAAATATCACCAACCACATATAAAACCATGGATACAGAGGATCAGTTTTAAAGTATTAAAAGAGGAATCTTTAGGCTGAACACAAAAAGCGAAGGCCATGCACAAAAAAATTATCCACTGTTAGTTGTTAGAAATGCTGGTTCATTCTCACGTTGATGCTTTAGCTTCTGTTATTTCTGCTGTTTTGCCCACTGACTAGTTTGCTTTGTCCATTCCGTGGTCCACTTAAAGTTTGCCTTGAGGGTATGTTTTGTCATCAATATATGACAAACATTTTAGAGCCCTGTTATTTCAAAACAAATAAAAATAAAGGAAAAAATGCCAACATTACATGTAGAAAACAGAGAAACGTAATGGAATAAGAATGGAGGAGAAGCAGTAGCACCACTAGGCACACAGCCTGAGGGTGTCTCTTGTCTCTGGCATGTGTTCAAAAGCGCTCTATTCTGGCACTCTGCATCGAGCGAGGAAGCAGAGTCTGACAGTCAAGGGGCTGCTCCTTCTGGTGGAACATGAAATCAGTAGCAGGAGGAGGAGACCAAATATTAGGACAGTTTTTTTCCCTCTAAATGTTATGGGAGGGGGGGTTCTAATCTCTACAGCTGGTTGGCCAAGTTCATGCGCTGAGCATAAAGAAACATGGAGTAGTCAGCAGAACGTGATCAACGTCACTTCAAGTGTAGGCACTCGTGGCTCTTCAACAGTGCACAGCAACAGCAGTTGGGAGGAATGACTAAAATTTATCGCACCAGGAAAAAGAAAAATGTCCTCCCATGCCAGGTTGACCTTGCAAGTTCCTCTTGAAGATATCTGGCTTGCATGTTTACAAAGAGTGTTTCAGCTCAATATAACAAACAGATATGTTGGGAATAATGGCAGATCCGCTCACTAAATGCATCACATGAAAACAAAAAACAGATTGATGTGGGACATCTTTGGTGCTCAGTGTGACAGAAAACTGAACAGAACCATACGCATGAGATTTGAAGGACTGTTGGCATAATATCTAATCCCAGCAGAGGGTGTGAAAGACAACAGACATGATGAAGGAGTGTTGCATTATTACAGAAACCCACAGAAAACAACACACATTAGAAGTGTACTGTATGGCTATACATAAATCCTTCATTTTAGGCAAAAACCTAGTTAAATTTGCCACTTTTCAGCCCTATTTTCTCCTTTTCAACCCTGCCTTGATGTGACCACACATTCAGCCATCGTCATCTAGGCAGGTCTGGACCCAGACACATCCACATATTGAAGAAGAGATGCACCAACCTCCTTACACTTGTTAATCAGTCAATCCTGGCTATTTAACATTAGTACTATATAATAAAAAGATGCTGAAATTCAAATATTCCTATGTACCTTATGAATTTTTATAAAAAAAAAAAAAATCACAGCATAGATGCAGTTTTGCCTGAATATATTCTGAGAAATATTTTCATCCAAACTGCACAGTAATTAGGGTCTCTGTTTACTTGCATATACAATACCAGTAAATTATTGTGTCACAGAGTGAAAATAGAAATGACTAACTGAACCCCTGTCTGGAGGGAGGAGAGAGACGAAAAACAATGGAGCTCTGGGCACCGCCTGGAGACAGAAAGTGCTGATGCATGACAAGTCCCAGCTCAGTGACCCACAGACTGACACTTGTTCCACTACAGCCTATGGCAGGCCCCTCCGCTGAAGGGCCGCAGGCTAGCAGAGTTTAGCCTGATCTCGCCTTTTTTTTTTTTGTTTGGAGTGTTGATGGGAGAGGGAGTGTGTGAGAGAGGAGGTGATCATGAATCCGCAGAGATTATTGGAGATCTGCTTCAGCTGAGCATGACCAGATAGGCCGTTATACGTCTGCCGTCCTGTGTTGTGATTGGTCAAATTCCCAGAAGGCCGACGGCGTGGAGGAGCAGACAATTTCCAGTAGTGAAAAGTCCATGACACACACTGCGTCCTCAGAGTGGCAGATGCTTTTACTTACTGCATGATGAATCCAGGTTGTGGGGTCAAACGAGGGGGGGGCCTCTGAGGCAGAGCAGGGGGGTACTGAGATAGGAAAGGGCTGGGGTAGCCAGAGGGGACACTAGGGAAGGGCTGCCCTGTTCTGGGAGGAATTGGGGGGTATGGTGCTGCCGAGTAGAAGACAGGGGGCTGGGTAGAGGCGTTCACAGACAGTGCTGGATTCAGGATGGGAGCGGGCTGAGACGGAGGAGGTGGAGGTTTCCTCCTGGGCTGAGCTACAGGGGAGGAGCTGCTGGCCTCTGTGAGGAGTGAGACGGGGTTTCTTGCTGCTGCTGATACATCCTGAGATCTGGAGGCAGGGACCGGGGCCTGAGGAAGCTGCTGGCCCTTCAGCACCATCTCCTGCAGCTTCTCAATCTTCACCCTTCTTAAGTGGGCCAGCTTCCTGTTGCTCTGATAGGCATCAATGAATGAATCCAGGGTCATGTCACCATCCAGGAAACAATCAGCCATATTCTGTTTACAGAGGGGGAGAGACAGGTATTTGAGAAAGAGCAGAGAGGTTATAGCTGACTGTGAGCATCTAGACCGATATCTAACGTGTCATGAAAAAATGAAACAAACTAAACAAAGGCAGTCATTCAGATAAGCTGCTGTGGAACTGGTGCCAAACCTAAAAGCCGCTTAAACAATTTGTCAGTCAACATAAAGCCAGCAGATGTGTTATAATTCACTGGTTTCCATGTGTGGTGTCAGGATATTTTTTTTTCCTTGCTTTTCCTTGTAAAAATTGAGAGCACTGGAATATCATTAGTGTTTGGACCAGTCAGACAAAAAAGAAGCAATTCATTAACTTGAACAGGTAGGGACAACATGTTTTAAAACTGTCTGTAATTGTATTGATTAAACAAAATAATCAGGGAGAATGTTTTTGCTGTAACCAATATATATATATAGATATATATATATATAGATATATAGATATAGATATATATAGATATATAGATATAGATATATATATATATACACATTTTAAAAAGAAGCAGGTAAGGATTACTAAACCACTAATTCAGTTACAAATAGGTGCGTCTATGAAACTGGGTTTAGTTTGGTGCCTGGCACTTTGCCAGCTTTTTTAGACCCAATGATAAAAGAAAAATTTAGACATATTTCCCCCCATGATGTACCTAATGATAACCTCAGATAAATGCAAAAAAAAAAAAATTATACTCTTGCCTTGAACCATCCCAAAATTAATGAATTTTTAATGAAATATTGGGGCCAAAAAATGGCACCAAAATCGGGACATTAAAAACTACCTAGTTGTCAGTGCATTTTATCTGGAAAACATGGCTGTAAATGGTCTTATATATTGCTATAAATAAAGACACTGTGTTAAATTTGATGATCCTAGTGGTTTTTCTAATCCAGACATGCAGGTTTTTCATGAATCTCAGTCTCATTCCAGGTTTTGTGTCTAACTCATCATGTCGACTCACGTTACATGCAGAACCTGTCGATTTAAACACAAATAAATTGCGAGTGATTTTGCAACAGCGGGCCATTTTTGTAAAACACTCTGTCTTACATAATTGGTTCGATTCCCAAAATGTACCTGTGAATGTGCTTTATCTGAAAAATAGTTTCTCTTTTATCCTAGTAAATATTTAATTTTCAAACAGACCCAAAGTGCTTCCAAACTTGCTTCACAACATTAGTCTACAGCTGGTTTGAATTTTTAGCCCATCTGTCCTGTTTTTAGGGACCGGTTTCATAGAAGCACCCAAATATGAAACTGCCCAAGTACACATTTGCTGTTCATCATGTTTACTATATTTTACTCAAAACCACCGACTAGACAGGCAGTTGTTGTAAGAACCCCATTGGAGACCTGAAGAGTCCAGCATCAAACAATGCAGCCTCTGTAGCCGAGGACATCAGTGTCTACAAAGGCAGGTATATGAATGACTCATGGAACTGAGGGTCACATGAGGTCATCCATGGAGAAGATGGCGTATAATACTCACCTCTGTTTCCTCCTCTATTTTAGCTCCTTCTGTCTGCAGCAGGGCCAGCAATGTGTCCAGTGAGGTGTTTCCTGACTTATGGTCTATGAAATAACATGGGACAAGAACAACACAAAAGTCACTCATCGGTTAGATCTACAATGAGCAAAGGCATGCCGGTTTAGCTGTCAGGCTGTGATCAACTTAATGTTGTGTGGCTACAAAATTGGTTGCAGATCTGGAAAAAATGTGCATGTAATCCTTGGTGTGCCACCATTCATAAGAAGACACATGTGTTAGCATGCAACATCACACACTGAACAAATGCTGGGCAGATGTCAAAAAGCTTATAATCCTTTTGTCACAAATATAACAACTTTTTTTTTATTCTGTTTTGTGTATTGTTCATTTCGGGGGAGGTATTCATATAAGCCTTCTTTTTTGGCTTCTAACCTCTCCTGCACAATTTTGTTACTTGTTTGAATGTTGTTTTTTTCAATTGCTGTTTTTATTATGTGCAAATTAAAAAAAAAAAACAACAACAACTACACAACGCTCACTGATTACTGCACTTTGTGATGTAGCATTAAAGAAAATCTGAATTAACTTAAGAAATGACTATAGTGCATTAAAGATGTTTCATTTTATAGTCTTTATGATTTTTCTATTGCACAGGCATATTCAACTTACTGTATGTTATTTGACTGTATTACATCATTAACCCTTTAACCCCTGAGACATTATTCCAGGTAAACATGCTGCTGTGAATTTACGTCTGTTTCAGTGTCATAAAAGCTGCTGTGAGTATGTACTTGTGTTCCTTTTCTTCAGTGGTTTTGTTTTACTGCGTGTTTTAGGGTCAAAATGGTGTAATAACAGAAAGAGACAAAGAGAGGAATTGAAGTTTTACAGGTTTTTACTAAATAAGGCACTCAAAATGTACATTGATAAGAGATAAGTATTTGAATTTTGGCCCAGTAGTTTTTGTTTTGGGATTCTTTTTTTCTAAATCAGTCCTGCTGCTTTTTGGCACCTGGTTGAAAAACTCAGTAAAAACTCAGTAAAAAAAAACAAAGGAAAATCACAACAACCCTACAAACAATGGTAAAAACAAAAACTGACAAAGAAAATGGTGTTAAAAAAAGAAAGAAAGAAGGCTAAACAGTCTATTTTTATAGCGAGTCTGTCTCACTGCTCTTTGGTTTGTCCCCCATTCCACAGGCAGTGGGGGAGTGAAGTGAGCATGCTCAGACGTCTATGGAAAGAACAAGGTCTATTCTATCAGCACATTTTGAAATGTCTCCTATGGAGGAGATGGTTGATTTTTTAATGAATATTTAATATACAAGAAATAAATCATACATTCAGAACGCTCACCACAGACACGTTGGGGGTTAAAGCGTTAAATTTAGTTTGTATTCATCATTCAGTGACATTTACAGCTTTTTAATTTTTCTATTAGAGGTAAAAGAAGACAGAATCTACAATAGACCTACAGTACTTAAGCCATTGGAGACAGTGCAGACATAACACTCACTGTTCTATCATTTTGTGGCATTTACGCTTTCAAGTTCAAAGAGAAAAAAAAACAAAAGACAATATTATATATTGGCCATCAGCCCCATTGCTACATAAATTAAGAGCATCTGTAACTGAAAAACCCATGTCTGCCTCTTCAACACATCTGAGTCAGAAGCCTGTTGAGCACCATTTTCACACCTCACAAATCAACACAGATACATTATAGATTAAGCGTGATTCTTGCTCCCATGAATGGAGGATCTTGATCCCTAAAAAAGGATTTTTTCTGAAGTCCTGATCTGAAATGAATATGTTGGTAATAACACGTCTTTATACCCCACAAAGCTAACACAGGAAATGTGAAATCCGTCCATCACACATCCGATGACTGGCACTTCCAAACAGTCATAACACCTCTGTGTTTGCTGTGAACTTGCAAAAGCTCCCCTGAGTAAACTGAAAGTGACTCTGGTGTCTCCGAGGAGGAAGTCCGTCATGTTTGTGTTCCTCAGCAGGACTGAAAGTCAACACCGACTGTGGCTGGGATTGTACACCCACAGGGTGAGTGACATTCAGGCAATGAGATGAATGACACGTCCCTAGTTACTGATCTGCACTGTAGTTCTGTCAACTCGCATACATTCCTCACTGCTCAGGCACAATATAGTGGATCTCATATTACAAGTGGCCAACCTGTCAGCCCGTTCTCTGCTGTGCATGGTGACCCAGTGAACAACAGTCTGGCCTGCTTAATTTATGCTCTGAACACATAACCCTAACCACCCAGAAGCCCTGGTTAAAAGCTGGAAGAGTAGTGTGTGTCTATTGCTCAAATGTATTTCCTGTTCCATGTTATTTTTCAAGTTTTCTTTGTTTTACAGTAAAGCGCATTAAGTTGACTTGTACATGAAAAATGCTAAACAAATAAAACTGGTCTGAAATGAATTAATACACGGTCAGTGATGGATTATGACTCAGGCCTAGTTCAAACATACACTGGTATTTTCATCCACACACAAACACAATTTGAGGTCACCGAAAATAGACCTTTTGATGCACCAATTGTGAAATTGTGGTTCAAAATATATGCTTCAAGAAAAAAATTGGCCATTACTTGATGTTGAAAATGTTTATACATATTGTATTGTTATTTATTTCATCATTTGTGTTAAAAAAAACAAAAAAAAAAAACAACACTGGCCACTGTTTGATGTTATCAATGATTTAGTATTAAGATTATATCAGCACATATTGGTTTGTCATGCGCTTGACATTTGTACTGCATTTGTTTTTTTTGTTTTTTCTTTTTTGAGGGGAGGTGGAGAGTGAAGAAGGAAAAACTCAGGTGTTAAAAACCCCAATGTACGTAGGGACTATACCTGAGTGGGAATATGTAAACAAAAACAAAGAAGACAGCTCCGGTTTGTCAATCTGCTGCACATAAAAAAGCAAATACCTAAGAAAACAAAGGGTAACATTCATGATATTCTAAAGCAGTCCATGCTTCAGAGAGTTTCTTTGACTACAATTAGAAATACTGGCTGACTGACCAGACCACAAAATCATAAAAAAAAAAACCCTCATATTTTAAGTCTGCGGGGGCAAAAAAACTGAGATATAAAGACCAGTAGAGGCATTTTGACATGGCTGGGTAAACAGTTACAATTACCCTGGGAACTGTGGTGAATAACACACCTTCAAAAGTCCACAGCAGGCGTGGTAAAGTCAGGCCCACTTCCTGCAAACCGTTTTAAATTTGGTGTGAATTTCCTTCCCCAATTTAACGACATACAGGCAGTTTAACTCAAACATGTTAAATTATATTGTCAGCCTAGTTATGACACAGAGGCTACATACCTGAATGTTATAACCACTTATCAATCTTGCCAGAACATTAATATACAGCTGATCATAAAGACATATCTTTGAATGTGTTAAGCAGTAATGATTAATAATTAATGTTACATAAGTCATCTGTTCGCTGACTTGTGAAGCACAATCAAAAGAAACTTAAAATGTTGTCTGCTTGTTAACTGTGAAAAAACTTTCAGGATGAGCCAAGAAAATAATTTTGTGTTATGTCAAAAAAATATGAGGCCAGGCCAACAATTCTGTCAAACTGGCTGATTATGTCTTTAATTTGTTGGAAACAGATCAAACTAGTTTACTGACAGAAACTGAACAAAACCCTTCAAATACAGACGCTCATTTCTTGCCACCAAGCTTTTTTCAAGGGTCAGATCCCATTCCTTTCTACATGGGAGCCTCTCCTATAACAAGGCGGACCCAGGCGTATCAACAGCCCTCCTCCACACAAAGCTGTGATTCTTTAGCAGAGCAGCCATTGGGTGCAGAACACACAGTCTGGGCCTGGAGATCATGAGACAGCCATTTAAGTAAATGAATCCACATCGATCTCTGCTGTGAATCTGTGGAGGAGTTCTGGCCTGCCCCGCTGCCTGCCTTTCTCTTCCACAATCCCAGCTTCCCTGCCTGTCGGTCCCATCATCCACCACTCCCTCCCACCCACAGTGGTAGCTTTACACAAGCTTGCCTTGTAGCACAATAACCCACTGTAGGCTGCCGTTCACAGGGGGCAGTGGATGGTTGTGGTAAAAGAGGGGGTTGCCCTGCTGTTTTGGCCTCTAGAGCCGAATGGACAATGAAGGGTAATGCAGAGGGCATGCATTTCCTGGAGGAAAGGGCGGAAAGTGGGGGCAGTGCGTCAGTGTAAGACAGAGCCCACTACTGTACGTTAAATCTTTCATCTGGGTCAAATAGCAGCATTTCTCCCAACTCTGAGCATCGCTGTCCTTCCCCAGCTGCTCGACAGCAAATCCACAACTAGGACGGCTGCATAGGAGGCGGGGGGAGGCACCGGGTAACCTACATTTGACAAAAGCCATCTCTTGCTGACAACAAACAAATCGGAGACTGCTGCATCAGTGCACTGATACCAGTCAGAGAAATGATATCAGAACAGGTGCTTGTGATGCTGTGTCTTCTTTCACAGACTGCATAGATACCACACCACAAACAATACACTCAGCTCAAAATAACTCCTGCAGAATAAGTCTATGCCAAGGGGTTTCATGAGGTATGTGTCCACAGTGGATGGCGAACAGTATGAATACAGCTTGCAGAGGAATACAGGAATATGACACACAAAATGAAACAATATGCTACTGTGACTGGGGGACGCAAAAAACATATTTTTAGAAACCTAAAAAAAAAATTATATGCTATCTAGAATACTTTCCCTCCTAATCTTAGAGGGAACTGAACCAGACTCATTTGACAAAAACATTAATTTTACCTTGCAAAATACAGGATATGCTGCGCTACTGCTGATCCAACTAGTTCGGCTGTTTGTCCCACAGTTTGGCTTTAATGTGTCTGAACATGTTAGGTCAGATCCAAACTAATAAACAAGCTGATCAGGGTAGCAGTAGATGAGCCGTGTTGCATGAGGTACTATTGACATTTCTGTCAATGGAGCCTGACAGCTTTTAAGTATAAGTGGGTAGCAATAAAATGATAATAGCAAGATGAATCTCCTTGATATGAATGTAATGTAAAAGTAACTAATAATTAAAGTTCAGTCTTTAGTCAACGCCCAGATGCCTGATGTCCAACATGTCTACACATGTCACAAGCAAGTAGAGGATGGTAAAATACATCCAGTATAGTGTCTAGATTGCTTAAAGGGGTCATATTTTGCTAAATCCAATTTATTTATTAGTCTTTGGTGCATTTATTTGTGTATTTGGGGACCTTAATGGTTCATAAAGTTTGAATTTGAACCCTCCAGGTGCTGCAAAGCTATCTTCATATTCATTTTGGCAAAAACCGAGTGGATTTCTACAGCCCATTTCAATTCCTGCTTAATTTGTTACATCTATAACTAGTTACGTCACGACATTTGCACATATAAGGTCAAGGTTTCCAATGAACATTTCTCCAAGTACCCCATAATTGTTTATCAGCAGCAGCGGTTGTAGTCCATACCGAAAATATGTTGAAACTTTGAGCCGATTACCTAAAATGTTCAGTTGTTGGTTGGATTAACAAATACAAATGGCTGAACGGGAGAGAAAGCACAGCCAACAACCTGGAGGGGGCGGGGTGTGAAGTGGCTCATTTGCATTTAAAGGGCCAGCGCTCAAAACCACCTTTCTGGTGTCATTACTCAGAAACAGGGTTGAAGACGAACCTGTGGGGTTGAATTAATGAAGAATTCAGACCCAAGCATAGCATTTACAGTTTATGTAGACCACAGGGAACTGTTTGAAAATGCATAATTCCATTTAAAAAAGCAAAATATAACTCCTTTAACTCACAAAGAAGAAGAAGAGAGTTAACATGGTGGAATGTTTACAACCACAGTGTCTGACAGATGTGTAGATGCTCAATGTTTTGCTGCTCCAGCCATCCACAGCAGATGTAAACCTCCACTGGTCTCACACTTCGATTCGATTGAAATTCATCTGTCAATAGCTCTCAAAGTTTTCTTTCAAAAGACTACAACGGCCTATAATCCGAACAGCGTGTTTTCTCAACATTAGTATCTGTGCGACCCACCTCATCACATAAACATTAGAAAAAACAAAGCATGAGTCCTTTGGCAGTGCATTTCAAGCAGAGATATGAATCACTAGCGTTATGATTCCATAACGACATCTGTATCAAAATGCATCTTTGAATCGAGACATTTCCAACCACTAGAGACTATGAATAAACATCACAAAACTCGACTTCAAATAATCTGAACAAACCCTTTTAAAGGTTGGCAGGACTTTGATACGATTTTTGTGTATTGTATAAAAGCGTTACACAAAGCTTCCAGACTCTATGCCTTGCAGGGAAGAAGGCAAAGTCAAAGTTTTATCAGTGTAGCAGAATAGTGAACGGTTGGCATGCTATTTTGAGAAGGGTGCTTGGCAACCACTGCGTCAACAAGGTCACAAGTATCGTCACTCCTTCTCCACACATTAAGAAGTACAGTGAAGGTGTGTCTATAAGGGTTGTTACAGCCCTCTCAGCCTTTATGGGAGTAACTCTGATCTGAGCTTGCTCAACCTGAACACAGTGAGGTGATGGAGTCTTTCTGGGAAGTAAGAGAACTGGTGAAACAGGTCTCTGGAAACAGCATGTATTTATCTTGTGGAAAAAAAGTACACAACATGCAACCTTCCCTAATAAAAACTGACAGCTCCACACAAACATCAATCATCTGATGTTTTGTCTTTAGTGATAGTGGTTAGTGTATAGCGCAGTGGTTCCCAGCTTTTTTTGGCTTGTGACCCCATTTTAACATCACAAATTTCTGGGGACCCCACACATTCAAAATGGAGACATTTTTTTGTAAAATTAGTTTATTTTTGATCATGTAATAGTTTGCTATACTATGTTGCAAATAAACGTTAATTTTAGATGACATTTAGGCTATATAATGTATATTATTATGGACAGAGGCAGAAAAGCCAGGTGTAGATTACTGCACAGTGAGAATTTTATTTTCCTTGGTCAGGATATGTCCAGTCAGTCCAGCTTGTATTTACAAGGCTGACAATTAATACTGAACAAACAATAACTCAAACTATGAGTTATGAAAGAGCTGCAGCATCTGAAACTGACCACAATGAACATTTGAAAGATAAACAGTACCACAGTGCTTCAGTTTCAGCTTCACAGTTTGTCATGTCTTGTATGAATTGTGATTGTCTCAACTCACCATATATTTTTTTATTAGTATGTTTTGTTTTGTTTTTTGTAAATCAGTAACTAGAAATTTCCCCTAACCCTAACCCTAGAAATTTCAGGCGACCCCACATGGGGTCCCGACCCCAGGGTTGAAAAACACTGGTATAGTGTGTGTTGAAATGGTAAAGCATCACCACATTAGGTGGTGGGTCAAGAGGAACAGCAAATAAACTTCAGATATTCTCATTTAAATTATTTTCAATAGTTACTGTACAATATGTGTAATAGAAGCATACTTAAAGCTGGAGAAGACAATTTTAACCCAATACGCTTAATGTAAAATTCTATGAATTTCTCAAAAGCTATCCATTCTGTGCATCCAATGGAATAAAAAAATTTACTTAAAAAAATGTCAAGTTTGTAAATTGCTTCAAATCTTTAAATGAAATTTAAAAAAATTATCCATATACAGTATATTCAAGTATAGGACAGAGGAATTTGACTTCTAGGATCGGGCAAATTCAGTGAATGAATAACAAATCATTTGCATTAGCAACGAAGGAATGTAAATGAATATAGCATAAACATTAGCTTTGTCCATCCCGATGCTCACTATATGCCAATTTGACATCACCCAACCCTAGAGGATTGGCTTGGCTTCAGTCAAAATATCAAGTCTCAAAAATTGCTAACTCCACCTTTTAAGTCATCTCCTACTGTATGACTGTTACTCGGGTGGGCAACTCTGGTCCTCGAGGGCCAGTATCCTGCATGTTTTAGATATTTCCCTCTTCCAGGACACCTAATTCAATTCATGAGCCGCTCATCATCAAGCTCTGCAGAAGCCTGATAACGATGTAATGGCTTCCAGGTGCGATGGAAGAGGGAAATATCTTGCTAGAACATGCAGGATGCAGGCCCTCAAGGACTGGAGTTGCCCACCCTGCCTGATGCCATATGTAGAGTCCCTACAGAGCCATTTACACTTATGAGTACGTTAACAGTGAGTGGTGGAGAATCCCAGCTCCATAGAATAAAAATCCTGCCATGTATTGGTTCTACCTATTCACTTAACTCAGGTGAATCCTAAATTATCTCATCTACGTAGATGAGGAGTTGTGTTCATCAAAATGGGCTGGTTCAGTGAATGGTTGGAACAAATACATGGCAGGACTTTTACTTTATGGAGCTGGGATTCTCCACCACTGGTTAATAGCTTAAGCTGAATATGACTTTCAGTAAAACTATCTACAGGCTGCATGATTTTGGCCAAAAATAAAATCCAGATTTTTCCCTCTAAAAACTCGATTTTCAATTTCGATTTTTGGGTAAAACTACAAGACAACAGAAGTTATCATGTTATTTTTGTGAGCAGCCCACAATGCAAGGCACTGCTCCCTACCTCAAATCTGTGATTGTATCACGTGATGGGCCCACAGTAGTGATACCAATGTAAGTCAGTGACAGGCATCAGTCATGTGTGCGTGGACCATGTGATATGAATGATCTCAATGTGGTTATATTTAAACTGGGGGATCTGTGCGTGGAGGAGACCAACCCAGGACACGCTAGAGGGATTATATCCCCAGAGCTGGTGGATGTGGCTGGGCAGAGGGCTGTCTGGGCTACCCTGCTGAGGCTGCTGCCCCCTCGACCCAGATCGGAAGAAGACAGTAGGGTATGGATCTGTGCAGGACAACGTAAGAGGAATGATCCCCACGCAGTTATACTTGAATTGGGGGATCCGTGTTTGAAACCACAGCTTACATTGGTATCACCCATCACAGATTTAACATCCGTGGTCATTCACGGACTTCTGTGAAAGACCGCTCTCACAGTTAGGTGGAGGAGCCTACAGTAGCCTGGGAGCATGTGGCCCGGAGAGATGAAATTGCTTTGACAATTTCCCTTTTTAAAAAATCGTCCAAATTAAAAAACCCGAAGGAGATTTAAAACCGATTAATCGTGCAGCCCTAACAGCATATCAAAATGTATTTTATTTAATATTTGGCCCTGATTGAAAATGCTAAAATACTTCATTTATGACAGCTAATTATTGATGGTTATGTATTGAGCACTTGTCCTGTGTGCACATGTTCAGACCAGCATTTCCCATGGTAGGTTTCAGCCAGCAATAACTGAGTGTGTATCAGAATGAGTGATTAGAGCAAAAACCTCAAAGCACTTTGGACAACAGCTCTATAAATCTTTTGCCACACACCAATACAATATCTACAAGAAAAGCACACATTCTTAGTGGATCACTTTGTATCTCCAACAATGTTTCAAAAGTTTCTAATGAGACATTCTTCAAAAAAAAACAAATGACCACAGCCATGGTGATTTTACTATTGTAAAATCTATATAAGTTGGCCTTCCTGGACTATAATTTAAATTCTTACAGTATATGAAACTACAAGCCCCCTCACACAGAACCCCTTGTAATATTCTATTGCAGGGCTGTGATGGTCCTTGCAGCAGCTAAGTGTGTTCAACTTTTATAAGTGCCGGGAAGCATTAAAAAGTCAGTAGGACAAACAAATCAATCCAAACCGTGTTTGTGTCAGACTGTCATACTGATACAGTACCTAAAGTGGATTTGCGCAGCTGATAGGACTCAAAGCTCTCCTGAAGGCAGGTGTAGCGCTTGGTGAGGTGCTCTTTCTTGTGTTCCAGTTTGGGCTGCAGGGCCAGGTTCTGCTCTGCGAGGGTTCTGTTATTGACCAGTGTCTTCTCCTTGCTCTGCTGGACCTCATGCATCTACAAAAGGAAAAAAAAATTAACAGAAATGTCGGCAGCACATTTATGACATTACCTTTGGCCCTCTTAAATTAATGACAGTCTTAAGAGATAAGGCTGTACACTTTCAACTTGGTCACAAATCCCCCAGCGGGATATAAAAGTCAAAAGCATGTGACAAATGACAAAAAAAGGTTCTATCCATACTTACACAGCTCACATAAAAATATTCATCTGTTTAAAATGAACTCACCAAATGACTCAGTACAACACTCAAAGTGGGAATGTACAGACTCTGCATGTGTTCTTTAAAGAGTGAGAAAAGACCAAGCCTCAGGGGTTTGACAGCTTAAACTCTTTATCCCTCTGCTGATCACTAAACTTCAGCTGTGAGATATCTAATTAAAAGAATGTTAGCCTCATAGCATAATTGCCTAAGTCATGTTTTTGGCCAAATTGTGATATCTGCGTAACTTTACTCTCCTCACACCAACATTTTCCTTTCTTTTTATACAAATCTTTTTGCGGTTTGGTTTTAATGTTGTATTTGAAATAAACAAACAAACAAGTAAACACTGCTGATTCATTTTTCATCACTGGCTATGGCTATACTAGGGCTGGGCAATATGGAAAAAAATCATATCATGATTATTTTTTTCATATTAGACAATATCGATATGTATCACAATATGAATCAAATCACTATTTTTGTCAAGCTTAAATTTTGTGTTTCTCATAAGTTAGTTGTGAAGACATCAGAAGGTTATTTTTTATTTAAATATGATTTATTTTCTGTCAGAGGTTGAACATGACAGATGTGCTAAAGAACATTATACAATTGTTTCAGATAAAGAAAACAGGTACATATATTTAAAACTAAACTAAAAGTCTGACCAGCAGAAAAAAGCTTTCAAGTTTTAAAAGAGAACACAAACAAAACAGACCATCCATTCATTTCATAACTGCTGTAACTGGCGTAAACCAAAAATGAAACTTAAAAGGTGTGATATTTTGCTTTTTTAAATGGAATTATGCATTTTAAAACATTTCCCTGTGGTCTACATAAACTGTAAATGCTCTGCTTGGGTCTGAATTCTTCATTAATCCAACTCCACAGGTCCATCTTCAACCCTATTTATGACTAATGAGACCAGAAAGGTCAATTTGAGCGCTGGCCCTTTAAATGCACATGAGCCACTTAACGCCCCACCCCCTCCAGGTTGTTGGCTGTACTGCTCTGTCCCATTCAAACGACAACTGAACATTTTAAGTAATTGGCTCAAAGTTTGGACATATTTTTAGTACGGACTACAACCACTGCTGCTGACAAACAATTATCTCATACTCGGAGAAATGTTCGTCGGAAGTCTTGCCCTTATATGTGCAAATGTCGTGACATAAGTAGTTATAGACGTAACAAATTAGGCAGGAATTAAAACAGGTTGTAGAAATCCACTCAATTTTTGCCAAAATGAGTAGAAATATAGCTTTGTAGCACCTGGAGGGTTCAAATTCAAACTTTATGAACTATTAAGGTCCAGGTACACAAATAAATGTACCAAAGACTAATAAACGTGGATTTAGCAAAATACTGACTCCTGGCTTCTATGCCACACCCTGCTTTTCGGTCACCCGGTTGCCCGAGTTCTCGGTCAAATTTTCTCTCATTACCTCCCGCTGCAGCCCAAACATTAGCGTGTGTGCTGTGGCTGCTCTTACACCTGTGCTGTGTGCATCAACCTAACTCGCCATGGCTCTAGCGTGATTGGTTCGGTGCCGTGCTACTTAATTATGATTGGCTGTTCTTCTGTCTGTCAAAACATGGATGAATGAATTCTATCAAAATTGTATCAATCATGTCTCATATTTCCATCAAGGAAAAGTAATTTTGCGATATATATTGTATATTGTTATTGTTTTATCATCCAGCCCTAACTATGACTGGAAAAAAAAAAAAAGACTTGGGCAGTTATGCTATGATGCTAACGATATGCGAAACTTGTATTGGTTCGGTCTGTGTTACTAAACAATCAACCCACAGGATTTGACTGATTTCATAGCAGGAAACACACAGGTGTCCTTAATAACATCCTTCATGTCTGCATTTGATTCAGCTCTTAGAGATGTCGGCTGACAACTGTGGCTGATCGGAACGCCTGACCTAATGTTATTAGTAACACCTGTGCTGCTCATGACATGACAGGTCATAGTGGCTGAGCTGCTAACAGTTCACTTCAAGGTGCACTTCTAATTCACTGCCATTTCATCAGCGTTTTAGCATTTGAGTCACACTTTCATATTAAACCAAGTCCTCAGACACACCTATGCCTTTCACCAGGTTTAAAGAACAATGAGTTTTAGCCTTGATATTCATTACATGGGTTTGTTTCGTACTCAATTCTTTCATTGTTTCGGGTTCATTTGTATCATTTCTATCACAGTCTTTACTCCCTTATTTGTGTTTTGTCTTCCCCAACATGGAAGTAGGAGGATATTAGCATGAAGGCAACACAAGCATGGAGTGAACAGGAAATAGAATGAGGTAATTCTGAACAGGAATTGTTTCTATGAAGTTCCAAATGAAAGAAGATGAATTACTGTTTGTATTATTTTAAGCCACTTTTTCAATGATTTTTAAAATTTATTTATTTATTTATTATTACATTTTTTATTTATTTCTCATTTGTATCAGTATAATACAATACAATCTCCTCAGGTTGAGGAACAAGAAAAGAAACAAAAGAAGAGAAAAGAAACAAATGAAAAGAACATCCTGTGTTTATGTCAGGATATGTTTAGGTCCCTTAATAGACACATTTTTCCCGGAATGTCAGCCATTTTCCCCACTTTTTTCAATAAAGAGATTTTCTTTCAACTTCAGTTGACATGCAAGATGTTCCATGACAAGTATATCACCTATGACTTTTTCAATGAATTTACAGAACAATTACTGTGACATAAACCTACATTGACTGTGAGAGAGGGTTATGGCTAAACTGCCCACGTTTGTTTTTGCTCTATAGCACCTATGCTATAAATCAGCAGTTTTGTTGTCGAATTATGTATTCCCATGTGATAAGGGGGATAATATACAGTGAACTACTCACTAATGGAAAATAAGATAAAATAAGAAAAAAATTAATAGATAAAGGTATAATATGAATATATAATTTATTGTCTTACATAGGGGAAAAGAAGAAATCCTCTACCAGATGACTCATTTCACACATCCTACCACCATGCTGTATGTACAAATATAGCAGGAACGGGGGAGAACGCGTGGGATAGTTTTGGGATAGTTTCTAAAAGCGACTAAACTAGGCCTTGTCTGGCGGTTGGACTGAACAACGAAAACAACATTTCATGCAGTACGAGAAGCTAAATACGTCCATTACCACTACATGTTGTTTACGCCATAGTATGCTGAGGTGATCAGTCTCCCTTTAGCTAAAGACGGTCCGTTCATTCATCGTAGCCCAGTAAAGCAGGCCTTTAAATAGCATCCATAACTGCAGGCTTGTTCTATCAAAGCACACACATGATTGTTTGCTGGTGGAAATGCTCTGAACCCTCCACTACTAATAAAGCGGAGCACTGAAAATGTAGGTTAAGCTTGTCTACATGGACCACAGACCTGAATTTTGAAGAGCTGCTTTAATAACCCAGTTACATACAGGTCACTCTGTAGTGTACAGGGTGGGGAAGCAAAATTTACAATGAACATTTAGTTGTTTTTTCTCAGCAGGCACTACGTCAATTGTTTTGAAACCAAACATATATTGATGTCATAATCATACCTAACACTATTATCCATACCTTTTCAGAAACTTTTGCCCATATGAGTAATCAGGAAAGCAAACGTCAAAGAGTGTGTGATTTGCTGAATGCACTCGTCACACCAAAGGAGATTTCAAAAATAGTTGGAGTGTCCATAAAGACTGTTTATAATGGAAAGAAGAGAATGACTATGAGCAAAACTATTACGAGAAAGTCTGGAAGATACTATTAAAGAAGAATGGGAGAAGTTGTCACCCGAATATTTGAGGAACACTTGCGCAAGTTTCAGGAAGCGTGTGAAGGCAGTTATTGAGAAAGAAGGAGGACACATAGAATAAAAACATTTTCTATTATGTCAGTTTTCTTGTGGCAAATAAATTCTCATGACTTTCAATAAACTAATTGGTCATACACTGTCTTTCAATCCCTGCCTCAAAATATTGTAAATTTTGCTTCCCCACCCGGTATAAAGGAACTCTCATAAGAGAGAATACCAAACACTGAAGGTACACTTACTCCACTAACGGTGCTCAAATTGTCATTTCCTTCTGTTACTTCCTGTTTCTCTTTTCTTAATGTAACCACAGTCTCAACCACACGAAAATATTGCACTAGAATCGAGAGCTATTACTCATGTGGTGGAACAGGATGGTTCAAACTTGAAACCCTAAAACAGCGGAAGAAATCTAGGTGATAAAGAACTGCAAATATTGGCAAATTGATCAGACAAAAGTAATCAACAAAGTTTTAATAAACTGATTCAGTGGGGATTTTTAAGCAAACATGTCAAACGTTTTCTTGATTCATGATCCTTCAAATATGAAGATGCAAATAATATGGTTTTACATTTTAGACGACTGATTGGTCAAAAACAAATTGTCCAAAGATTTCATGTAATGGCAATGGAATGATGTGGGGCTTTTGACCATATTCTTTCACATTTTCAGAGCAAAAAATAAACATTAGATTTATGGACTAACAAAGCTAAACAGTGATGGTAATAATAAAAAGTAACTAAAGAAGCTTTATGTGAAACTACAGACCCAAAGATCATTCTGCTATTTTGAGAAAGGATTTACACCTTCTTTTGGATGCTGATAAATTGCTTTCATAAATGTGTGTGTTTTTATTATAAATGGTAAACTGTAAAATTTTCATATTTCATGCTGCACTATTGATATTTGTATATAAGTAGATACCTCTGTTTTTACAGTATATAATTTCACATTATTTATCTTATACCAGAAACACACAGAATTCTGTGTTTACATACTGGGTGAATAAAGCTAACTAGTGCATTGACCAAAGGGGAGCCATGGGTTCTAGATCCTGGACTTCATCACTGTCAATACCCAGGGTGGGATGTGAAAAAAAAAAAAAAGGGAGGGGGGGAGGGGGGGGTGTATTAAAATCCACATCCTGACCCTGAGGGGCAACATCCCAGTCCCCCAGCATGGGTATTTTTTTGTGAATTCACGCATGCTGTACCGTATTTGTCCAGCTATCACCACCAAAGCGTTCATGTGATTCTGGGAATAGTAGTGTGATTGTAAGGCTATTGTATTCCAAAATTACTAATATCTCCTAAAAATATTGGTCCTATCAACTTGTCGTTATTGAAAGTCTCTTCCTTGACCAAAAATACATAGGTATGCCGAACTGAAGCAGTCAGCTCTTTGTGGATTTTGTATGACGCCCGACACACACACACACACACACACACGCACACACACACACACACACACACACACACACACACACACACACACGCAGAGTCCACTTCCCTATTATATGATAGGATTTTGATCACTAGCTTTTGGACCACTGCCCGAACAAAACAAATGATGTTATACAATGCTGTTAGTTCCTGTACCTGGTTCTACAGGAACAACATATTTGGAGTCGAGTCATATAAAATACACAGCCTGTACTGAATCTAACCAAATTCCTTATTTGCATTATTCAAACAGCAACATGTGCTGCATTCAGTGCGTTGTGTACAGCATGTGTCTGACAATCTGTGTTCATACACTACAGCTGCACACTCAGTAATTCTCAGCACTCTCAGGTTTCACCTAATGCCTTTGTTCCCATCCACTGTATGATGATGGAAGAATTTCCCGCTTCCACCTTTGGCTTAGACAAGTCTTTACTTGGCGGATTTTCTTCCATCTACTTGTCTCATGACTAACTTAAAGTCAACAACTGCAGTGTCATTGCAGTAAACAAGTCCCTCCCTCTGTGTAACCTATGGGAAGAGGAAAACGAAACCATGGAGACAATCAGACAGGGTGTGGATCAAAAACAGAACTGACAACACAAAAGGCCTGGCCACAGCACAACATTCAGCCAAATCACTAATAATGCCCTGTATCTGTTTTTCTTTTGTAAGGTGAAACAGATCTGGTACATTGAACCTGACACAGAGTAGCTCGTGGCTTCTTTTGCTGAGAAGTGAGCCTTTTTTTTCTCTTTTTTTCAAATTTTTAGGCCCTTACTGTTACGCAAAATGAGCTTAATTTAGACTGCCGGAGTGAAAGCCACAGTACCATGGAGACAGATGAGAAAAAAAAAAAAGACTGTGCCTTGATAATGTGAGTTGAAAGTAATTACTGATCAGGTCCAGGACGTGGAGGAAAACCGGAGATTTCAGGTTGTGTACGGTGGGAAAATTCTTCATTAACACCTGATGGGGTTGATTCAGCAAGAGGACATCCAAGGCCACACTGGGATTTTGCACAGGGCATGGCAACAGTGTGGGAAAAAAAAAAAAATCTAAAGCACAAATCCTGTATAAAAAAACCCCTCTAATCTTTTGGCCCTCCTACTTGATATGCCAAATATCTGTCTGTGGTAAAACCTTTCTAGGGCCACTGGACTGTAATCACCCTGTGGATGGAAAATCTGAGGCTTATCAGCT
This sequence comes from Sphaeramia orbicularis, assembly GCF_902148855.1. Lineage (NCBI taxonomy): Eukaryota > Metazoa > Chordata > Actinopteri > Kurtiformes > Apogonidae > Sphaeramia > Sphaeramia orbicularis. The sequence goes on along the minus strand of NC_043965.1, from coordinate 40,304,682 downwards.
GCTTATCATGACTTACACTACAATGCAAAACAGGTACACATTAATTACAAATTGAAACTTTGTGCTAATTAAACAAAACCACAATTATGTGCCCTTGGCCTCTTTGGGGAAGTTACTCAGATGTCTGAAGTCTGTTGCCTCATATTGACCATACAGGCTTTATATTCGACATTTAAAACAATCACATCAGTTCCTCTATGTCACAGGTGTCAAACATGCAGCCCGGGGGTCAAAATCAGCCCGTGGGATGAATTTGTGAAATGCAAAAATTACACTGAAGATATTAACAATCAAGGATGTTAAAACCATTTTAGGTCAATTCAACCTAAAGTGGGTCAGACCAGTAGAATACTATCATAATAACCTATAAATAATGAAAAAAGCTAATTTTTCTCTTTGTTTTAGTGTTAAAAAAAAAAAAGGTAAAATTACACAAAAATGTTTACATTTCCAGACTAGTATGTGGAATTGTACCAATATTCTGCCTATTACTGAATGTTTTTTTGTATTTGAAGATCCACTGTGATCTGTAAGTTGTGATAAAAATGATAAACTAAGGCGTAATATTGTTAAAATTGCTCTTATTTTTCAGGTTGTTCATATTTGTTCATGTTACAAGTACAGTTCGTAGATGTAAACATTTTCATTACGGAATTTTATTTATTTTTCACTCAAAAACATAGAGAAAACTTTGATGTTGACATTATTTATAAGTTCTTATCCTATTATTTATATGATTTTACTGGTCTGGCCCACTTTAGATCATATTAGGCTGTATGTAGCCCCTGAACTAACATGAGTTTGACACCCCTGGTCTATGTTGTAATGTTGTTAGTGTACTCAGACAGCTCCCACTTTCAATAACAAGGATGTTAAGTATCGTTTTCCTCTAGTCTTATCTGCTTGAGTCGACAGAAACAGGCAGGTTTATGATTGGAAACCTGTCCCATAAAGTGTTTAAGCTAGGCTATTAGCTACTTACAATACTATGTTATATGACAAAAATAGCCCTCGTACGTGTGGTTAATGTGTAATCTAGTTTGTAATGGAAGAAAATGGGGTTCGGTTTTGTGGGTTAGGGTATTTTCACGGAGTAACAACGTCGCAAAGTGGGAATCCTCGTGGGTTAAAACTTGAGACAATGCTGCGTTGCTGCTGCTGCTCCTTCGTTCCCAAGGTTAACGAATTGTGCCCTATTTAAGCTACAGGACAATTCCAACTTCTCTAGACAGTATTAATGTATTCTGTAAACCTAAACCAGTCTCAAAATACTCGTTCCTGTAATTCTACACGGCGAATGATGGGAAAGCACAACAAAGGGCTGGTGGGAAAAAAAAAAAAAAAAACAGTGACCGAGCAAAAGGAGTCAACAGCTAACGTTGGACTACAACAAAAAAAAGAGGAAAAAAAAACGGTTAGTTTCACGTACCTCATCCATCTCCTGGACCATTTTTGTGAGTTTGTCGTCGTCCTCCAGAATTTCGTTAAGCTGAGTCATCGAGTAGGCGCTAAACCTATCAGAAAAACTGGACATTTTTGCTGTTGTTGTGTGTTTCTCTTCGCCTGTGTTCCCTGTGCTCGCCTTTCAGATTGTGACAGCTGACTGAGCTTCTCTTACAGGAAGTAGAAACACAAGCACGGGATACAGGCCCAGATGCTGCATTCACTGCGCCACGGAAATATCAAACACCGCATACCTGATCACAAAACCTATGACTGAGCCACATTATTTGTAGCAGAATTTGTGACCACATGACATTTTAACCCTTTCATGCACGAATTATGAGAACCTTAGTCAAGATTTTTTTCTTCAGTGTTTAGCAGTGAAAAACACAATGCGATCGAGGTTTTTTTTTTTTTTTCTATGGAGTTACAAAAATATCCATGCATTTAATTTTTGAAGTAAAGAAACATGTGTTTAACCCATAAAGACCCACACATCCATCACCGACCAAAGGCATCTACTGATCTAAACTGTTTAATACCTATTGATCCACTAATCCTATCAATCCATGTAAATAATTGGTGTAAAATACAGTTTTTCATCTTTTCATGGTCATCAGATATGACCCATTTGGACGTTCAGGGGCTCCGTAGTAACCGTGGAAACACTGTCATCTTCTCCAACATTGATTCGCCAGTAAAACCCATGGAGTGGAATCAATGACAGTGGATGGAAATGCTTGGTTTATGTTCAGGTAGTGACATATTTTACCAAAAAAAGTCACTTTTTCTGCAGTTTTCTCTGTTTTTTTATATAATAACCTTCAACTTTGATCTGAGCTTTTATGAACATCTAAATAATCAGTAAATTAAATATAGGAAAATACATTATTTATACTGATAAAATGTAAAATACAGAAGATAATATTATAATAAATGATGATAAATCACTTAAGACAGGTTAGATATAGAGAAAATTTCATTTGGGAACTGACACAAAAGTTGCGCTGGGTCTTTATGGGTTAAAACCCAAAATCAGGGAGTGATATGAAAACAATGAAATAAAAACATTTTTAATGCTGCTAATCTGATGTCTTCTCACATTTGAACATATTCTAATGCTAGTAATTACTCACTTCATGGAGATAATATGCAAAAAAATAAAATAAAATTCTTGTCTCACAAATAATTGATTTACACTCAAACATGTTAGTGCAGATCAGGTTTATCAAGAACAGCAAAGTTACAGTAATGATCTGAATTACAGTGTATGGGATGGTGCATGAGCGTCCACTGTGTTGGCTGATATGGAACTAAAACAACAAAACCCATTAATATACAAGAGAACTGGAGTGGACAGTGCATGAAAGGGTTAAGACACAGGTGTCAAACATGCGGCCTGGGGGCCAAATCCGGCCCCTGGAATGAATTTATGAAATGCAGAAATTACACTGAAGATATTAAGGATGTTAAAATCATCTTAGGTCAATTCAATCTAAAGTGGGTCATACCAGTAAAATACTATCTTAACTAGAAGCACTCGGAGAGCGCAGACCTCCGCCAAGGCTGATCAGTGGCCCCCCCGTGGGCCCCCCCACCCCCGATCACCACCAAAATTTAATCATTTCTTCCTTATCCCATTTCCAACAAACCCTGAAAATTTCATCCAAATCTGTCCATAACTTTTTGAGTTATGTTGCACACTAACGGACAGACAAACAAACAAACAAATAAACAGACAAACAAACAAACCCTGGCAAAAACATAACCTCCTTGGCGGAGGTAATAACTTATAAATAATGAAAACCACCCAATTTCTACTTTGTTTTAGTATAAAAAGTAAAATTACACAAAAATGTTTACATATATAGACAAAAAGCCAACTGGAGGCTTGGTGCAAAAGTAACAATCTGTGCATCAACGTGAAGAAAACAAAGGAGATAACTGTGGATTTTCGAAGGAAAACCTGTGCCCCTACTCCTCTTCACATCAATGGGGATCCGGTTGAAATAGTCTCCTGTTTTAAATACCTGGGAGTTCACATCTCAAATAATCTTAAATGGACAAACAACATTGGCAGTCTGCTGAAAAAAGCCTACCAACGCCTACAGGGTGGAGAAGCAAAATTTACAATGAACATTTAGTTGTTTTTTCTCAGCAGGCACTACGTCAATTGTTTTGAAACCAAACATATATTGATGTCATAATCATACCTAACACTATTATCCATACCTTTTCAGTAACTTTTGCCCATATGAGTAATCAGGAAAGCAAATGTCAAAGAGTGTGTGATTTGCTGAATGCACTCGTCACACCAAAGGAGATTTCAAAAATAGTTGGAGTGTCCATAAAGACTGTTTATAACGGAAAGAAGAGAATGACTATGAGCAAAACTATTACGAGAAAGTCTGGAAGATACTATTAAAGAAGAATGGGAGAAGTTGTCGCCCGAATATTTGAGGAACACTTGCGCAAGTTTCAGGAAGCGTGTGAAGGCAGTTATTGAGAAAGAAGGACACATAGAATAAAAACATTTTCTATTATGTCAATTTTCTTGTGGCAAATAAATTCTCATGACTTTCAATAAACTAATTGGTCATACACTGTCTTTCAATCCCTGCCTCAAAATATTGTAAATTTTGCTTCCCCACCCTGTATATTTTCTTAGACGACTTAAGAAAGCAGGTTTGAGCCCGTCTGTCCTGACAGCTTTTTATAGATGTGCAGTGGAGAACATCTTCACCTCCAACGTGACTGTGTGGTTCAACAGCTGCACAGTGGCCGAGAAAAAAGCACTGCAGCGAGTGGTGAGAGCTGCGGAGCACATCTGTAACTGCTGTCTGCCCTGCATCCAAGACCTGTACACCAGGAGGTGCAGGAAAAAAGCCCAAAGCATCATGGATGATGCCACCCACTCTGCGCATGAATTTTTTTTACCCTTCTCCCATCAAGCAGGAGACTACGGCACATCCAAGCCCGGACCACCAGACTCCAAAACAGTTTTTATCCACAGGCAGTGAGAATGATGAACTCCTGCTGAACTTTGAGCCCAGAATGCACTTTTAAATTGGCACTTTACTGCTGTGCACTTTATAAATAATACTTTCTTTTTAGTTATTTATAAGTAATTTTTAGGGGGGGGGGGTGTTATCGTTATTGTTATTGCTATCTTTTTTATATCAGTATTTTATTATTTTTATTATTTTATCAGTAACTTATACTATTTTTACTAAATGCTGCTGACAGTCGGGGACCTGAGTACAATATTTCGTTTCTGTGTATTTTTATATGCTGAAATGACAAATAAACTTGAATCTGAAAAAAATGTGAATAACTTGAAATGTCTTAATAGAAGTATGTGGAATTGTACCAATATTCTGCCAGTTACTATTTGTTGATCCACTGTGATCTGTAAATTGTGATTCACATGTACAAATGATAAACTAAGACATAATATTGTTAAAATTGCACTTATTACTCTTGTTTGTTTGTTTGTTTTTTTAGGTTATTTACATCTTTTTGTTTGGATAGTTTGTAAATGCAAATATGTAGTGTAATTTAATGTTTTTTATTGCAATAAAACAAAGAGAAAAACTTGGATTTATTATTATTTACAGGTTATTATGTATAAATGATAAACTAAGGTGTAATATTGTTAAAATCGGACTTATTTTTCTTAAGAATTTTCAGGTTGTCCATATTTGTTCATGTTATGTTCAAGTACAGTTTGTAGATGTAAACATTTTCATTATGGAATTGTAGTTTTTTCACTCAAAAAGATAGAAAAAAACTTTAGAGTTGATATTATTTATAAGTTCTTATCCTATTATTTATATTATTTTACTGGTCCGGCCCACTTTAGATAATATTTGGCTGAATGTGGCCCCTGAACTAACATGAGTTTGACACCCCTGGTCTAAATCAATTGCAGCTAGCATCATAGAAAAAAAAAAAAAGAAAATATAGGTTATAGGTTATTATGATAGTACTTTACTGGTCTGACCCACTTTTGATTGAATTGACCTAAAATGATTTTAACATCCTTAATATCTTCAGTGTAATTTCTGCATTTCACAAATTTATTCCCAGGGCCGGATTGGACCCTTTGGTGGGCCGGATTTGGCCCCCGGGCCGCATGTTTGACACCTGCGATTTAGACCCATGCTTACTTAATATGTCTGTAAGGACCATTCAGCACTGCACTTGTATTATATTGAAAAAACTTCAATAAAAAGACTTGTACTTCTCTGGGTCTCAGGAGGATATAAATATATTGAAGTATCTGTAAGAAATTATAGCTGAAATGTCAAGTTGTATTTGCATGTACAAAAAAAAAAATCAGAAAAGAGAAATCTGTAAGTTTAACCCTTTCATGCATGAATTATGAGAGCCATCAAGATCAAGATTCTTTTTCCCAGAGTGTTTTTATTCTTCTTTAGGCATTAAAAAAAATAATGCGATTGAATATTTTTTTAAATTAACCTATTTTTCATGGGATTGCAAAAATGTCCATTCAGCTGGACATCATGCATTTAATTTTTGAAACAATGAAACATGTTGTTAGTGTGTTCTTTTGTTGGAAGCTCCAAGAATAAGTCCGGATTCGTCTCTGTCTCATTTTTTAAATATATTTTGACTTGATCTGATCACAGACAAAGCATTACTTAGTACTAAGGATCCACCCTAAGGAGGAAATGTATGCTGACCATGATGTTACAACCAACCCATACTATCCTAAAAACTTACTAAGTGAAACAAAGGAATCCTTTCTTAAAAAATTAACTACTGACTAATTTGTGATTAAACTTAAGACCTTATCTACATTAAAATATTTCAATGTATTTACTGATATACTGTTTGAAATCTATGAAATAAAAACATTTTCAACACAGCTAATCTGTTTTCTCACATTTTAACATATACTAATACTAGTCATTACTCACTTCATGGAGATAATATGAAAAAAAACCTTTTTGTTTAAAGAAAAAAAACTCTATAAATTACAGTCTAATAACAATAACAAGCAGTTGATTTACACTCAAACATGTCAGTGCAGGTCAGGTTTATCAAGAACAGTGAAGTGACAATAATGGTATAAATGTCAGTGAATGGGATGGAGCAGAAGTGTCCACTGTGTTGGCTGATATGGAACTAAAACAACAAAATCCATGAATATACAAAAGAACAGCTGGAGAATAACTGTCCACAGGAGTGACCAGTATGCATGAAAGGGTTAATAAAGGCTATGTTTGTGAAAGCAGTAAATATAGTGGTGAAGCTTGAAATTTAGACTCCACAGAAGATGAAAACAAAAAAAAAAAGTCTTATCCAGAATGCCTATTTTGTTGTGAAATCCAGTGACAACTGCGTGTGGCTTTATCATAATTATATGCATTGCTAAAATATTATTGTGCATTTGATATGTAGGTAATATGTATGTTGTTTGGGGTTGAAAATACAAACTACACTGTACTTCTGTTTCCTCTTTTGTATTTACTCTTATGAACCTGCATTATTTTACTGGCCCTGTGCCAAAGACTCCAATAAATCCAGTCTTGTTTAGGGGTATAGCTATCTACAAGACATGTCTGAGAGAGGATGAACAAATAACTGATCAGTTATCAATAGATATTACCAAAGAAGCCAGGGATTCCAAAGTAAATATACATGATTTAAGATGAGTGGTCAGAGGAATGTCACACTGAGTAAAAGACTGGAGAGATTTCACCGTGAGAACACTTGATCCTTTTCATTTTGCTCCAAAGCATTTAGTATATAAGTTAGTGATTGAGCCAAATCATGTTGAGAAATAACATAATTTAACTTAGTCTTCAAATTGTCCACATAAATATTTATCATGTGCAAATTCATTCATTCATTTTCTGAACCAGCTTTATCCTCACTAGGGTCACGGGGGTCGCTTGGAGCCTATCCCAGCTACATAGGGGCGAAGGCAGGGTACACCCTGGACAAGTCGCCAGTTCATCACAGGGCTCATGTGCAAATAAAACAGTATATTCATGTGTTTACAGAAAGTGTGGGATTTACAAAGAGACCCTGAATGCAACACACAGATTAATCCAGTACTTGTACTTGACGACAGTTCTTCTTCCCTGTATTTATTTTTCATATACACTGCTTTGCATGGTTGTTTATAGGTTTTTTCATTATTATAAACAAAAATCCCTTCTATCCACTTCATTCCACAGACAAAGGCACCTATCTTTTCTTTGCAGGCATTATATTGCTTACATGATTAAGTTACAAATAATAAAATACATAACCTTAAATCTTAAATAACCTTGAAAAAAAGACACACACACCATGAAACTCATTCAATACCTAAGTGAAGACAGTATAAAAGCACACCTAAATCCTGAATTATGAGGTACTTAAAGCTTATACAGTACATCAGTCACACAGCTTTTAGTATATTGAAGTGAAAGTTAGCCTCAGATTATCCTTTTATTAATTTTCTTCTGATTTCCATGCCACCACATTGTTATGATTGGATAGATTTGATTCCATATTTACAGCCGGTCATTGGTAACAAATACTCAAGATATTGTAAAATTGATGTTATGGCTGCATGCAATATCCAGAATTTTTTGATGTTTCATAAAAATCTGCTGTGGTGCTACAAAGATGGCCTGGCCTACAAATCACGAGTTAAATGGAAAAAGAATGACCATTCTCATTAAAGTCATATTTCACCTTACAAACTCAACATATGCCATAATAATCACAATAGGTAAATATTATCACTTACTAATCAAGGCAATTAAGATTGTTGATGCCAATTTCCATTAGACTTCATGTAAAAATACGCCAACATCCTTGAGTTAAGGGGAGTGTTTTAGGTCTTCAGCCAAAAATTCTGCAGAGGGCGTTTCCTACCCTTACTAAAAAAATGTATAATAAAATAAAGAAAGCAATGGTCAAAGTTTACAGAACTTTATATCTGTGCAAAATAACGGCAATATTTCCCTTAAACTAAAATTTACTAGCAGCCTAACCACGTTTCCCCACGTTAAAGCTCATTTTCAGTAGCGTGCGTTAAATTCAGACTCGCTGCTACTGCTACTTTGTTTTCTCCGCTGGCCTCCTCCATCAGATTTCCAGTGGAGGTTTGGATGAGGGTTGAGGACCTCCGTGCCCGTCTCAATGCCCAGGACCTGCCTCTGCACCAGCTTGTGGTAAAGTCCTTCACTGGCCATCAGCTGACTGTGAGATCCCTGCTCAGCCACACAGCCTCGGTCTATCACTATAATGTTATCAGCCTTCTCCACTGTACTCAGCCGATGGGCGATCACCAGCACCGTGTGATCATGCATAATGTTGTTCAGAGCCTGCTGAACCTGCAGAAGAAAAGACATAATGATCACTCAGATAAATCCCTATACTGTCACATCACAATCAGAATCAGAATACTTCATTAATCCCAGGGGGAAATAATTGGGTGATACAGTCGCTTTATTAAAGTAGAATAAAAGGTAGCAGGAAATAAATTATCAATACAACAAAAAAAAAAAAATATAATATATATCTTTATAAAAAAAAAAAAATAATAATAATAATAATAACATATATCAGCTAAAATTTTTCTTAGGGGGTCAAATGAGTGGCCATTTTTGTCAAAAAAAAAGTTGTAAGAAATGCATAGAACTGTGTTGAAATAATGCTAATACATTTGTACACAGACTACTGATATTATTTGACAGTGGAAGCTATATTTTCAGAAATATTGAATTTTGAATAGCACGTGTATGTGAAAACTTTTGCTGGTGGACGGATGTGACATTACCCATGATGCTCTGGTCAGTACCAGTACTTTATTAGTAATAAACTTATATACTTACTATTGCTAATTCTCCTCTTATTCATAAATGTTAGTATTGTGGATCTAAAACAATAACAGCTGACACAAAAACACAAAATGTGGCAGTGGACGGATGTGACATGGTTGTTACAGATCCCATCATACTGATGCTCGGCAGCCATGTCACCGTTTCCACAAATGATCCCTGTGCAAAAACTAGTATCAGAATTATTTATTGTATAGATTATCATCATACTAAAGAGTAAATAACAATACAGAATTCTTATTTCTTTATAAAAATGCTTATTATTAGAAAACTGTTGATTTTAAAAGTGACGTGTGACATTCTTAATGTATGTATTGGCGTAACATAAGCAGGATGGATCAGCACCATACTCCATATTGCAACCTGTAAAAATAAAACGTGATATGTAGTATAGAATCTTGTAAGAAAAATTGGAGAATCTAAAAGAATAGAATATTTGTTTTTCAGGTAAATTCAGTTAAAATATAACTTGGCCATTTGTGACATGAAAATATAGCATTAATTGTGATGAAATTGGACATTTTTGACCTGAAAACATAGTTCATATGACCATCAACATGTTGCAACAGAACTGAAATCCTGTAAATTTGCAGAACTTGCATTTACCAACACAAAGTTCCTTTGGGGATTCACTTACATTGATTTGTTATGCACAGACATAAATAAGACCTCTAAGCAAATTTTAGCTGATATATATATATATATATATATATATATATATATATATATATTTATAAACACACACACAGATATTAAAACATTCAATATTATATTATTACTAGTATGTGTCATGGGTTGTAGATGTGGTAGTTTTTATGCTGGGGAGAACTGAATTTTGGGAAAAGATGTGAGTCTATATTTAATAAGTAGTGATATAAAAAATTGTTTGGTAAATCATTATTAAAAATTTAAATAATTAATATACAGTATAATACCCAGGTGCACCTGCAGATTTAACCTGTGAGGTACACATGAAGGGCACGGACAGGGGTGAATAGTTCGTAAGGGGGGGTGAGTGATTCGTAAGATGGGTGTAGTGTTTGTCTTGGGGGGGGGGGTTTCCACAAGTACCGGGACGTATCTTACCCAGCTCCCTCTCTATATATACACACAACAGTCTCTCTCTCTCGCTCTCTCTCTCAGTCTCTCAGTCTCTCTCTCAGTCTCTCTCTCAGTCTCTCTCTCTCTCTCTCTCAAATGTCACTCAGTACGCACAAGTGCCAATGTTAATTGCAGAACTGCAGGGGTACATGGGGCATTCCTGTTTTTAACTTTCCCATCATGCAGCGTGGTACTTCAACTTGCCGAGATATTTAATGTGGAAATGGAACTATTCCTCAACTGTACGAACCAAATTGGCCAGTTAAAAAAGCCTCAATTTGTCAGACACACACACACACACACACACACACACACACACACACACACACTCTGAGCCCTTCCAGTATTATGATACAGATATTAATATTTAATGGTGTACTTTTTGGGGATTTATTGCATTTCACTCATGTTTGATAATAGTTAATGTAGTGTTGCTTGTTACTTACGATGTGTTCGCTCTCAGCATCCAGAGCGCTGGTCGCCTCGTCCAGGATAAGTACGCGTGGGTTGCGGATGAGAGCCCTCGCGATGGCCACCCTTTGTTTCTGTCCTCCTGACAACTGGGTGCCTTTCTCTCCAACACCTGGGAAAACAAGCAAAAACACTTCAGCTGCTATGTGTTATTTTTGTGAAGCAGAGAGGATGGCTGGCTCTATTGTATAGAACATATGTGGTCATAGCTTATTATTCACCACAATAGCAGTTTGTTTATGAGGAAAAATACATTATGTAAAAACTGGACGTTGTGTAATAAATTGCGAAAATGTAACACAAACAAAAATCCCACACATTTCGCAACAGCCTCATCTTTTTTTTAAATACAGTTTGAGCACATTCTATAACTCATTTTCCTGCATTTTGTGATATGGAATTATACTTGGAGTGGATATAACAGAATGTGAGAGTTGGGCTTTTTTAATTATTAAAATATAATGGATATGATGCATTATGTGATAACCAGACAAAATACATGTTTTCATCTGTGCATATGTTACATTTTTGACCATTAAAGTAAACTTCTAAAGTTTGAAATTTAGAGTTCATTATTAAAACACAATTGACTCTGATTTTAGTATGAATAACCACATAAAAGCAATAAAGGGATAAGTTTTTTTTTTTCATATTCATCTCACAAATACAATTTTATTTCTTAACAGTATTTTCTGCTAAAACTAGAGCTTCTGAAAGTGATACTCTCCCATTTTTTTAACATCCAATGCTACATGTTTTTTAACACACATTATACTTACAGCTATATAATTTATTATATCTTGGCTTCAGGTTGTTTATTGTCACAAAGCCCACGGGATTATTACATAATGCAATGTTTTTATTTAACACGTTATGGTGAAACGGACTGGGACTTTGGATCTATCTACTTCAAGCCTTGTGGCCTATTACGGGCACAGGACACGAAGGTTGTTAAGGAAGTACTTAATTACTTGTGTCGTAGCCTTTAGGGAGTATAGAGATAAAGTCATGTGCGTTGGCTTTGCTGGCGGCCTGAACCACGGCGTCTCTGGGGACATCAGTCAGTCCATAGGTGATGTTCTCCTCCACTGTCCGGGCAAACAGCACAGGCTCCTGGCCCACGAGAGCAACCTGTATGAATAAAACAACAAATGAATGAGCTGCTTTCGCTATGAACAGCTTAATATTCACAATACAAATCATACTCTGCGTTCTAGTAGCTTCATCAATCTCCTCATACCCGTTCAGTTTTCTGCTGCAGATGACTGGAATCATCATGTGCAGCAGACTTTAAAGCTGTGCTCTGATTCCGCTTTCCTCCTTCAAAAACTCTATACAAACATTACTACAGGATCACTACACTTGCTTTAAGCCTTTTTGTGTTTTTAATACATGTCCCCACACTGTAAGCCCGGAATTTGTATTTACTAAAATGCTTTAATTACAATGCACTTAAATGATTTAAGTTTTATGATGTGACTATAAAATGTTAAGTATATTCTACTAATTTGTAGACACAGTCGAAAGTACGAAAAAGTTTAAGTTGAATGGAATTAAATCACTAAGTTTTAGTCATGACCATCATAAAACTTCAATCATTTAAGTGCCTTGTAATTAAAGCATTTTAGTAAATACAAATTCTGGGCTTACGGTGCACCTTTTTATCTTTGCATTGCAATGTGGGTATTGGGCATGTTGTTGAAAATGTGTTATTTTTATGTGCAGGGGTTCAGCGGGGTTGTGGTGTTAGTGTTAATTTGGATTTAATGTGTGTATGGCAGTGTTTATTGGCCTTTTTGTGTTTGTTTTTGTATTTTTGTAGAGCTGTACCATGAGTCAGAGCCATAGGAAGAACAATGGCTTTCCTGTTCATCTAAGACTGCTATTGTGCAATGAAAATCTTACTGTCTTGTCAAATTAAAAGCACTTCCTGTACTGGCAAATGACATTGAGCCAACTTCTATTCATGCTTCAATATATTAAGTTGAATAATTCCATAACTATTTTGGTCAGGAATAGGATTTTGAGCTTGATTATCTTAAAAAAAGTTGTTTAATCAATGATAAATTAATCTGGCTGCAATTGAGAAAATTAGTCAGTGTAACCTAAAATGCTGAGTTGAATGGTTGGATAGTTGGGTTGATTTTACAACAGATTTAAAGTACAAATAACTTGTCTTTTAGTGTTTTCTACTTAACAGTTTTAGTTCAATACTTTTAGCATTAAAGTTGAACCTACTTAAACCAATTGATTAGTCGATCATTACTCAAATCATTTAAGTGCAATCACTTGCTTCAAATTTTTTGAGTAAACTCTACTTATCCGGGCTTACAGTGCATATATGTACTGGATCTGTTTCTTTTAGTACTGGTGCAACATCTAAAACTGCATTATCTGGTATTTTATTCACACTGCTAATTACTTCTTTTAAAAATATATCAATATAAATACTGTAGATGATATTGTCTTTTGGCACTACTGTGGCTTGCTATGTGACTTTTTTTTTTTTTAAACTTAATTTTTATTTAGTTTTGCTCTTACAAATATACAAGATATTTTACGTACATAAACATATCTAATCAAACATCCCCATATGGCATATATGAAAAAAAAAAAGGATATCTGTAGTAGATATTGATTACAATTAATCACAAATGAAACATGAATGACACTATAAGGAGACAAAATTAAACAAAGCAAAAAAAATAACATACATGTATATGACCACTTCTGAATGCTTACTGTATTAATAGGTTAATCATGGGACTCCATCTCTGGGTAAATAGCTCTCCGTGAATTCATTACATAATTAATTTGCTCCATCTGATAGATTTCCCTCACTTTCTCAATCCAAATGTTATATGTGGGAGGTTCAGGTTTCAACCACTTGATAGTGATGCATTTAATAGCTGCCGTTAGTAAAATTCGCTAAAGGTATTTTCGGTTATTTCCCTCTAAACTTTCTGGGATTACACCTAAAATAGCAAACTTTAATTCTTTAGAAAATGTTGGTTGAAAACTGTGTTCACAGCGGCAAATATATCATCCCAGAAAGGTGTTATGTGACTTTGTAACTTGTTTCTTTGTTCTGTTTTGTCTTGAACTGGTTTTCAATTGACCTACCCGGTAAAATGAAGGATAAATAAATAAATAAATAAATAAATAAATAAGAAGGGGGTCATGGCCATCACAGCTGCAATCAAATGTGACCATAATGGGTGAGTTTGAGGTGAGGTTCTGAAGGAGGGCTGTGTTTGTACAGCTGTATTAACATGTCACCACTATGTCCTACACCACCTTTAACTGTCATTACTGTTAATAACCTCTGACAGGTCTAAAGATCACAAAGAAGATGTATGTCACATTACATAACACACACACACACACACACACCCACAGCTGAAAGGACTCATCTTTACACATGCGCAAGACAGTGTGTTTGTGGTTTGTGCTCGTTTTAAACCTTGGATTCTTTGATATGTGCTGACCTTGGAGTGGAGATAGTCATGTTGGAAGGTGTGAACAGGCTTTCCATCCAGTAACACTTGGCCTTGCTGAGGGAGGTAGAAATTTTCCAGCAGACTAACACAAGAGCTTTTCCCGCTACCTGAAGGCCCCACCAGGGCTGTGACCTCTCCGGGCCGCAGAGTGAACGACACCCCCTGTAACACAACAGCACATGTTATTTTACTCATCAAAATCAAATAAAAAGATGTAATGCAGATATAAGTACAGGTACAGATGAACTTTATTGATCCCCAGGAGGAAATCTAGCCGTAGTAGAACATGGGTGTCAAACATACGACCCGTGGGCAAAAAACGACATAATATTCCACTTATTTCTCTTAAAACATTTCAGGTTTTTCATGTTATTGTTATTCCCATTTCTGTGAAAGGATAGTTTGCAAATGGGTCAGATCAAGCAAAAGTGAACATCAGTGTCAAAAGTTAAAGTTTCGCCTATCGTTTCTCAAATAGGCAAATTTTTTTAGCTTAAGAACTCTATTTTATGGAACTTTTTACAACATTCCAGTATCACTTGTAGAAAAAAAGATATAACTGATTATGTAAAGTTATACTTCTGACATATGTGTAAATGCACTATCAACTTTAAAAATAATATTTGTTCTTGCTTGTATCAGTGATATTTTAAGTCCATGAATCTGTAGGAACTAATTATTCAGCAGTACAAGAATATACAAAATAAAAGTTTATTAGCATATTTGCAGTGTTTTAGTTCCAGCAAAGTCTTTTATTCTGATCTTGAACAAAGTGACAAACTGCTGTCCCCATGTCACAACATGTTTGTGTTCATAAAAACTTACCATTTGAACATTTTTGTCCAATATTGATCACAATTGTAGCTTAACATCATAGCTAAAGCTCTATGTTTCATTTAGGATCAATTTCTTATGAGGACAGCATGTTTCGTACATTTGCGTAAAGTGAAGAAAAAAGAAGATGTTGATTTTGAGTCCCCGTGTCACGCAGCAGTAATTATTATAAGTATTTTTAAGTATAAGTACAATTATTATTAAGTATTTTTACGCCAAAATTGTATTTCTGTAAATTGTAACATGTGAAAGTACTCACTAAGACCTATTCATACATGTATTAAACATGGACATAAGTTATTTAGTTTTCAACATATAGCTTACTGAACATGAAATGTGTTAATTTTACTTTTTTTTGCACTTAAACACAGAAAAATTCTATTATTATTATTTGACTGGCCTGGCCCACTTGAGATCAAATGTGGCTGTATGTGGCCCCTGAACTAAAATGACACTTCCAGGTTCAGTGAATTCCTCACTGTATCTAAATCCCTCTACATCTAATACAAAACACCTTTAAGCATAAAGCATAAAAGATATTTTTACTAGACACATGATTTATCAACACAGAAGGAACACTTAGGACCAACCTTGAGAATATTAGTCTCAGGTCGTGTGGGGTAGGCAAATGTAATGTCTTTAAACTCAACCAGGCCAGTGCACGTATCTGGAGCCTCTTTGCCATCAGCTGGATGTTTGGGTTTCCTGTCCAAATACTCAAAAACCTTCTCAGCAGCCCCCACTCCCTGCATGAGGCCAGTGTACACTGATGCAATGCTCTGTAAGAAGGACCATATAAAGCAGTGGTTAGCCGTCCTGCACTCAACTGTGCTGTTTCAACGGATGAAAGCAGGCAAAAGTGACAAATACCTCCAGACATTCTCCCAGTTCCAACATGTATATGAAAAAAGAAATCAAGGCACCGCTACTCATCTGGTTGGTCACAACGAGGTGACCACCATAGTAGAGGATTGCAACTTCTAGAGCCAGCTCTGAGATCTGGAAGACACACAGAATCAATGCACTGTTACATACAAGTGAAAAAATAAAATAAAAAGTACTATTTCAGGAGATAAGTGTTGACACCTACACAGCTGGACCACATGTAGCAGGCATAGGCAAGGGCTTGTTTTTTGTTGAGCTGGAACATGACCAAAAGTTTGCCATAGTAGGACTCGGCCTCCCCACACTCATTGGCAAAGCTCCGCACTGTCCTCATGGACGAGATGGTTTCCTCTGCAACTTTATTGGCCTCTGCAAGCGTGGTTTGGACCTCTTTGGTAAGTTTCTAGAGGGGAAAAAGGAGACTGTTTCTACAGGTTCCAGGGTTTTTAGAAAATCTCTGAATTCCATCCGCCTATTTCACAACCCATTGTGCTGGAGCTGGACTTAAGTGATGGTTCTGATGTAATACAGAACTGTAATGGGTAGTGTCAGGTGTTTGTATGTTTCTATGACATCCCCTTCAACCCTCCAGTATCCGGGTGCGCCTTTTAGGCACACTTTGCACTTCGTTTTAAAAAACTTCATATTATTTTTCACAATTTAAATAAGGTTAGAATTCAAAAGTTGTTCATTTTTGCGTGATCTTTAAAATTCTGGCCATCAACTAAAATTTGCACATTGTAAACAAAAGAAAATTACCAGACTAGCATCTGTCTCCCAAGTGTGCCTAAAACGCACTATTTCTTCCATTTGATATGTATGATTAGGGCTGACTTTGATTTACAAAAATAAAATCAAATTAGAGCAGAAAAATAAATCAATATATAACATTTAATAGCTTGATTTATAGGTGTGCATTTTACGCACACTTGGTGACAGATGCTAGTACTTTTGAACATTTGACCGAGCACCAATAATAATAATAATGCAAATTAACCAATGTTGGAGTTAATCATTGACATATGCCAGGCTGCAAAAATCAAATAATATGTGGTCCACTTTTTATGTAGTATATTTAAAAAAATTTTTTTTTTTGTTTTTTGCATCCAAAAAAATGGATTGTTTAGATTACAAACATGGCATTTAAAGGGTTAAAAAATGTGACGATTATTGAATATTTGGTATTTTTATTTACAGCTCAAGTTGATAAAATAGAAAAAAAGTGTAAAAGAATTAAAAAATGTTTTATTGACATTATTTCACAAGTGTGCGAAAAAGGCACACTTGGTGCTTAGTAAGGGCCTTGCTGGACGGGATGCCGGAGGATTAATGTAATGCTTTTATACATGTTAATTGGTTCCTAATTTGAGCATTTTCTTGCAACAGTTACAGCTTCATCCAAGAACTAGATCAGACGATGTTAAGACGTTTTAAGGCCTAAATCAGATTATTGGATTTTACTGCAGAATCAACATAAAAAACAAGCTTTGTTCTACAGTCGAGGAAAAAATTATTAGACCATCAAAAGTCATTAAAAACAATGGTTATGCAATCAAGTACTAACTCCTGTGTGTATCATGTGACTAAAACAGACAGAAAATAAAACCTGGAAAGCCTAAAAGCACTGTTTTTGTCAGTACAATGTCATAGATATTGATGTAAGAACTGAAGTGATTTTGGTTATTATCAAGAAAACATGTATTATGGCTAGATATCAGCTCTTAAATTAAACTTTTATGAGCTATTTTTGTTGTTATCATTGTATTTGTCCAAACAAATGCATCTTTAGTTGTACCAGGCATTAAAATGAACAAGAAATTGAAGAAAACAATGGCGGTCTAATAATTTTTTCCGCGACTGTATGGATGTAACCGAAGTTATCGAAATCAGACAAACAGTAGAAATTTAAATATTTTACCTTGTAGTACTCGCCATACAGTTTAGAGACAAGAGCGATGAAAGGGAATCCCATAATGGTCACCAGTGTAAGCTTCCACGACATACCAAACATAAAGATGAAGAAGCCGACGCCCTTGATGACACTCCTCGTGAAGATGTTGATATTCTGGGAGATGAGGTCACTCACCTGGGTGGTGTCAGCTGACAGACGTGAAAGGATGTCACCTATAAGGTGAGATGAAATGAATGATAATTAATGTTAGAACAACTGAAAGGCTCCCTTGTCAAATAAGAAGAGCGATCGATTCAGACAGAAGGTTGGTTTGATCATGTTCCTATATTACCTGTGTGGTTTTCATCAAAAAAAGCAATTTCCTGCCTCATCAGGGTTCTGAAGAGATGGTTCCTGAGCCGAAGGTTTAATCTCGCAAACGTCAGGGTGAAAACACCTCCACGCACCCCCATTGCAATAGAACTGAGGAGAGGAAATGATTGTGATGGAGCAGGGGTGTCAAACATGAAGCCTGAGGGCCAAAACCGGTCCACCACAGGGTCTAATCCAGCCCGTGAGATGAATTTGTGAAATACAACATTACACTGAAGACATTAACAGTCAACATGACAAAATCCTTTTAGTTCAGGGGTCACCTACAGAGCAATTCAATCTCAGGTGGGTCAGAAAAATACTATCATAATAATAACCTGTAAGTAATGACAACACTGCCAACTTTGTTTAAGAAAAAGTTAAATTGCATGAAAATTTTTACATTTACAAACAATCCTTTCACAAAAAGTGTGACCAACATGAACATCTTTGAAGAACCTGAAATGTCTTGAGAAAAATAAGTGCAATTGACAATTTTTAACAATATTCTGCCTGTTACTACATGTTTTGTGTATGTGTAGATCCACTGTGATCTGTTGGCTGTAACATACATGTGTAAATGTTTAACTGAGGCAGAATATTGATAAAACTGCAAATGTTTTTCTTTCATTTCAGAAAAAAATTTCAGGTTGTTCATATTATTCACCTTTTTTAAGGAAAGTTGGTAGATGTACACATTTTCATAATATAATTGTACTTTTTTCACTCTAAAACAGAGAGATAAGTTTGGAGTTGACATTATTTATAGGTTATTATGTTATTATTTTACTGGGCCGGATGTATGTGGCCCTTGAAATAAAATGAGTTTGACACCCCTGTGATAGAGTATTAAAGTTGGGAGACACTAATTAACTAACAAAATAATTGTAACTGTCGGCTATTACAATTAATGAGAAAAAAGTAAATAAATTAACAGTAGCGGGTCAACATCTTGGTGATTTTCAGTAAAAACCTCATATGTAGAGTATAACATTACATTTGCTGGTTTGTTTTCACCATGGAGGAATCCATTTAACATATCTGAACAACGCAGGTCTGCGAAGCTTCGTACCAAATTGAGTGCAACACTGTCCAGAGTCAGATGACGACATGAAGCTGCCTCTGTAGTCATCACCAGATTGAACTTTGAATGTCGGTTTTGATCTCATGACTCTCTTGCTTGAATTTGCATTTCCACTCAACTGCCAGTCAATTCATAGCACATTGCTTTAAGCAGACTGAGCTCACGTAATCCAATGTAAAAAAAAAAAAAAATTACTTTAGTAACACATTTATCACATCATCACATTTTTTTTCTAAAATTCTCAAATAAACTGCAGTAACAATAAAAGTATTGTACATAAAATGTGTCTCTGTCAAGTTAACCCATGAAGGCCCAAACAGACACTGGCGACTCAAACCATCTACTGTTGTAAAATGTTTAATACCTGTTGATCCACTAATCCTATCAGCAAATGTAAATAATTGGTGTAAAATACAGTTTGTCATCTTTTCATGGTCATCACATATGACCCATTTGGACTTTCAGAGGCTCTGTAGTTACCATGGAAACACCGTCACCTTCTACAACATTGATTAACCAGTAAAATCCATGTACTTCAGTAAATGACAGTTGTTGGAGATGCTTTTTTCTATGTTCAGTTAATGATATATTTTATTGTGAGAGTCACTTTTTCTTAAGTTCTCTGTTTTTGATATAATAACCACCTAATGTAACATCAGAATAAAGATTAAAGTACATGATCTGTAAATCAAATATAGGAAAAAACCAGATTTTCACTGAAAAAGTGCAAAAATACAGAGGATAATATTATAATAAATGGTGATAAATCACTTAAAAAAGGTTAAATTAGAAAGAAAAATTCATTTGGGAACTGCCACAAAAGGAGCACTGGGTCTTTATGGGTTAAAGTGATCAGCCTGACATTTTTCTTGCATCAAAATAAAGACAATCCGCTTCTAACAAACAATTATAGAGATACTCACCTAGCTAAGGCCAGTGCTGCTACTGTGATCACAGGTTTTGCGAAATACTCCATGCTCTGGTGAACCACGATACTGTCTATGGCCTTTCCGTAGTAGTAAGGTATGAAGGCTTCACCTGAACATGTAAAGTGAGACTTGGTGGTTAGTGCTACCTACGTGTTCTCGACATAAAGCAAAAGAGTAATTGAGTATTTTTGGACAATTATGACAATGAATCTCTATGTTACAGTGGTGAAACGTCAGTAAGTACTTCTACTTTGCATACTGTACTAGGGTACATTTGAGTATTTGTCTATTCCACTAAATCTCAGAGGCAAATATCATACTTTTTAACACAATACATTCTTCTGGTACCATTAGTAACTACATAAAATGTTTAAAACCTTCCTGTCTGGTGAAAACCATGTATTTGCAAACCTGCTGGTCTTTAATGTAATTGTATAAACTGAAGGATGAAGGGTTTCTTTATGACCCGAGTTAAAAATTATCCTCCCTCTTCAGCCAAAATGAACTATTTTAAAACCCTCTTGTGGTTTTACTGGAGAATACATTCTCATAAAGCTGAAAATATGTTTTTTTGAGCTAAAGAAAGTTGACTTTTGGGGGATAGAGTATGTGATTCTCACAGGATAGTAAGACTACAAACATATTTTTAGTAGTTTTTAGTTTGGCTGTCTGTTTTTCTTGAACAGATGGAAAAGTGAAGTTCATCTGCATCTGTAATATTTGATGATATTTAAACGATTAATTTCTGTACATTAAATTACCCATCAGTATATAAAACACTTAAATAATATGAATCCAAAAATATCACATCTAACAGCAAAACTCAGAATATTTTACCATACAATAAAAAATTACCATATTTTGCTCATAAGACAAAGGGTTACATACTTTTACTCAGATTTTACATTCAAAACTTTTACTTGTTGTGGGGTGTTGTAACTGTATGGTGATTGTAAATGAGTGTAAGAGCTGAAAACATCTTCTACCACTGCTTCCTTATCTGGTAAATGTATAATCGTATGCAATAAAACTGAAAATGATGTACAAGAGTTAATTATTTTATCACCAGATGGATACGCACACACAGCAGAGATGATGAGGAAAAGCACCGCTACAGACAGTAGGCGGCCATCCTTTCGGCAGTAAAACAGCAGACGTCCCAGCGTAGCCCCTGAGCTGGTCATCTCCTTGTCCTGGCTTTCTTCCCTCCTCCTCCCATCACTCCCCTCCTCACCAGCTGTCTCCACCAGTCTCTCAGTGTCCTCAGAGCCACCTTCTTCCCTGCCGCTTCTGCAACTACATACTGAGCTGGACTCCTTCCCTAGCATCCACCACAGCAGCGTGACACCAAGAGACGAAGCACAGGTCCAGGACATGAGACCCAGTAACCAGGGCCAACGAGCCAGGATGTCAGCGGTCTTCTCCACCTCAGTCAGCATCAGCACTTTGGCCAGGGTGTAGGTGATCATGACCATGGAGAAGAGGAGAATAACGGTGATGCATTTGGCCACCCTGAGCGGACCGTCCTCTCTGTTCCATGAAACCCCGATTGAGGCTCCAAGCAGGAGGACAGCTCTGAGCAGAACAGTCCCCCATAAGTCCAGAGACGACTCAAGGATGTTAAAGTTGAACACCTCCCTTTGGAATGTGGCCAAGTCTGATCCGTGAGTATAAAGGACAGTGGTGACAACAACATCCAGGAGAACACAGAGCACGGTACAGCTTACTGTAATTTTAGGTCCCATTCTAACTTCAAGTACAACAATTTTTAACTACCCCCAGCTAATAACAATAAAAGACTTTAAAAAAAAAAGGTATTTTTGTCATTAGTAGCTACATTAAAATGTTTGGGTTTTTTTTTCAACAATTTATATTTAAAATCAAGAGGCGTATTCAGAGAGTGCAATCCAACTGCTAAGGCCAACAGTATACTTCTCTACTTATTCTACAATAATATTAACCCAAAAGGCAAGTACAGTTGTTGGGCTGACAACAGAAAGCCCTCACTCTCTGGTTTTCATTGAATTTCTCTCTAACCTAAGTCAATATTTTTTCTCTAGGGCTCATTAGGGTGTCATTCATTGCATTTGTAACCCATAATAAGTGATTTGGTGATTTTCCTTCCATTAATAAGATCTCAACTACAAGCTATGATGTCTGCTATGTCAGGTTTTGATTGAAAGGTCTGTATGACAGCTTGGTCACCTGGCTTGGTCAGACATTTGGTACGTTAAAAAATAAATAAAAAGTAATAGATACAGCTCACCTGTAATTGTGGTGATTAAGTTCAACTAACAAGACTTTAAATGACTTTGTTAGAAAATGTCGGAGAGGTTTACAGTTTAGTTTTCAAAAAGCTAGCACTTAGTATTAGCTCCTTCTTTAGCTCTTGTAGGTTTGCCCCTTTGCCCAAACATGGTCACTAACATAGGCTCTAACAAAGTCAACAGGCCAATGGCTAAACTGACAATTATTGGTTGTAATACAATAATTCAGAAACTAATGATTGATGATATCCTGGCTCCTCAATCTATTAGTTATGTATAAACTGTGATTAACCACAAACCAACAACTTATGACCTGTGTTTTCTGGTCTTTTGTTGGATGCCACTGATTATTTTTAGTAACTGAGGAATCAAAGGTCTTAGTTTGAGTTTTGCTGCAGTTTCAACCAATCTCCATGATGTTTGTTTGTTGTTGTTTTTTTTTTTTAAACCACAGTTATGAATCTGCTCCAAATCTTCATGGGTATGTCCTTTGAGAGTGCCACAACTTTATGGAAGTTGGCACTGTAGTTTTTTCACAATCCTGCAAACAGACACACAAAAGAGAGTAATACATTGTAATACAAGTGCACAATAACTATAGGGTGTAAGAGGTTTCCAGTTTTTCCAATGTTGCTTCCTATATTTACTTTTATTTTGAAGAACCATTTTAAGGTCTTCCGCAGCTCGCAGCTAAAGGTAATAGATATTAGGTATTGCTAACATAACAAGTTTAATTAAACGTGTCGTGAGCTGAAAATGATTTAACATTATTCATTTTAATGAGTTCACATCAGTCTCATATAATTCCATGTCTATGAAAGCTAGCTGGATGAGTAAGTTGGTTAGCATTAGCAAACAGTACGGTATGTTGCGTCAGGTGTTAAGTACTGTTATCAAATACCTTCTGCTCTGGTACACACCAACACATTAAATAACTTACTGTAGTTTTCCTCTGTTAATGGTGAAGGGCACCGTTGTATAAATGTCAAACATGCTGAAAGACTGTGCCTCTACTACAAACTAAAGCGAGTGTATACCGCATTAAAACAAACTGACATGAGTCCGGCTTCGAAGATCGTCTACGCTACAGATGATTACAACTTTGTTTTAGTGGACAACCACGATTATACGGATACGATATACGAATTAACAACGCGCATGAATGAAAACCTCTTTAATTAACGTTTTACATATGCAAATCATTACATACAGCATTCAAAATGCGTTCTGAAGGATACATACAACTGCTTTAAATCGCTGTAAATAAGGCAGAATGATACCTCGTTTTTTTCCATCTTCACATTGCGGAAGTGAACGATGATTGGCTCCTGCATTGTTTTGCTCCTCCCACCAGGTATTACCGTGCTCAGTTCAAGAGCTGCAGCCTCAATGAACGGATGAACTTTACTTACTCGTATGTTAAATATTTTATTTTACCCATAAATGTAACTCTGTAAAGACACTGTACTGCTAATATCTTTAATACAAGGACACAATAACAGCAAAAAATAAATAAATAAAAATAAATAATTAAATAAATAAATTCTCAGCTGTTTAAACTTACTGATGTTTTCTGTTAAATTATAATTCTGTTATGGCTATAACAACTATTTGCGAATGATATTACTGTTTTGCACAAAATATACATAAAATCAATCTTTTTACTAGCTCTCTAGAGTAACCAGCCAGTTTTTGATGTTACATTAAACCTCAACAAAGTGTGATCTGTGTCAAATAATAAGAATCAAAATTATCCATATTCTTAAAATGCCCCGGTTTTTCTGTATTTGTCATACATGTGTATGCCACTTAATCAAATTTTATTTATATAGCATCAAATCATAACAAAAGTTATCTCATGACACTTTACATATAGAACTGGTTGAACCAGATTCTCAAGCCCAGTCAGGTACTACATGTGTGTGTAGGCTTTTGCTGAAATGTATCAACTACATCATCATAGGACCAGTACATAGCACAAGAAAGCACAGACAGCACTAGAAATAAAACTAGGACCAAGGGTCCTGTAGTCCAACGGCATATCTGAAGACATTAATTGTCATTTGTTCGACCTTTCAAGGTCACTCAAGGTCAAAGGTCGTGGCACCAACTGAGCCCATATGTGACTTCCTATCTATTACCAACAGTAATTATATCAATATCTTCAACTGTTTTGAAGTTATATCACTTTGAAATTTTTCTCATTATAATGCAATGGGGATTTTTAAAATTTCAAAAATTCATAAAAAATTCAAAAATCAATATTTCTCAAGTCTTTGAGCAACATGGTAGACCTTGCCCAAGGGAACCTCTCCTATGAATTTCATTTGATTCTGGCAGACGGATTTGGAGAAGAAATTTCTAGAAATCTGGACATAGATGACCTTGGGTTTGACCTTTCAAGGTCACTCAAGGCCAAAGGTCATGACACCAAATTAAAGCCCATATGTGACTTCCTATCTATTGCCAATAGTAATTATATCAATATTTTCAACTGTTTTCAAGTTATAGCACTTTGAAATGTGTCCCATTGTAAACCAAAGGGGATTTTAAAAATTTCAAAAATTCATAAAAAAATTCAAAAAATCATATTTCCCAAGTCTTCGAACACACTTGGTAGATGTTTAATGTTCCACAACAAATAATAAGTCATTCTGACTGACAGTTTCAGAGAACATTCTTGAAAAATTGTTTACAGACAGACAACTGATACCAACAGTCCATCAGACCTTCAGACTAAAAACTGAACTGGTTTTACTATTTTAGTCTGTTTGATTGAAATGACCCCTTTTACCTATTGTAGAAAGTGCTGACAACTTTTATTCTATTTCATCTATTTGCAGAAAATGGACTGACTAAAATAACTAAAATGCTAAGTAGACAAGGTGACTTTCATGTTTGGAATTACTCTGACTTTCAGTCATGTTTTGGCACATCTTAGAGCGCTCTGCACCAGTCTTTCTTGCTGCTGTTCACTGCTTTATATCACTTCTGGCACAAATGTCCAAGCAACTCAACTTTGTTTGATGGCTTGTGACCATCCAACTTCCTCTTGATCACATTCCAGAGGTTTTCAACAAAGAGTGGCCTCTAATTTTCTTTCCAGAGCTACATATGTGAGCATGAACACATGAATGAATGCTTGGTACCAACTTGAGCAACTTCTGAATATAAGCCACAGCTACACAAATAAGACAATATCTTTATTTAAAAGTACTGTACAATTAAAGTCTATAAGGTGACAAGACAAAACAAATAACTTAACATTTATAAACATCTTAACAGAAAGTAAGCAGCACACAACAGGAGTCTGTAAATTACCGCATTTTTTCTTGTTCTGGTCAAAGGATTCTGTTTCTAAGTGCAATATCTACATATGCACAAATGAAACAACAGATTTTAGTTTGACTCAAGTGCAGTGTGTTCAACTGACTGATGGTAGCACTAATCACTACATTTGGATTTCAGTCTTCAAGCGAGGACATCAGACTGCTCATGACAACTTACAGTCACAGTCTAATTGATGCAGCCCCTACATTTTTCCCCCAATAAGCCTCTTCCACTTAGTAGCTCCAGGGCTAGCTCAGGGTCTGGGCCTAATCTGGAACCATCCATCTTCTGAACTACTTTGTCCTCCAGAGGGTCGTGGGGGTGCTGGAGCCTATCCCAGCTACCTATGGGCAAAGGAGGTGTACACCCCGGACATGTTGCCAGTTCATCGCAGGGCTGACATAAAGAGACAAACAACCAATCACTCTCACATTCATAGGAGTGATTGGCAAAGGACGAAAAAGCAGGAAAACATACGGCGCACCTACTATGTGTGCAATGGTACAGGTAGCCCACGGTACAGTCCGTACCAGGTTTTGTGCCACGGTTTCGGGACTCGTTTTGTGCGTAGAGAACTGTTTTTTTTCTCCTAAAATTGTATTTTTATTTTGCTTGTCAGCAAAAACTGAGTTTCACAGTTGGAACAAATTATATCACTGTACTGAATAAAATCACACTTTCTGTACTGAACAACAGAACACCTTCTCATTCCTTGACTATTTGTATACAGTTGTATAAAACAGGCACATGCACACATAGAGCCCAAAGGGGGCTTGAGTCCCTGCCCTTTTTGCCTCATTGAAAAAAGTGCCCTTTTTATTTTTTTCAATAAATAAATTCCTGCTCTGCATAGGGATGTAAAAGAAAAAGGTGGTATAAAATCACCACAGTCATCTACCGTATGCATTTCCTTGTAATAGCATGTCATGGTATTGTGTGTGTGTTGGGTCTAAACCTGCTTCTCTGTCTGCTGTCTCTCACTGAAGGGCGGGGCTTCCCTGCACTGCATGCTCACATGCATGTCGGGGGGGGGGGGGGGGGGGCAGGTACAAGCTGCAGTCACATCTCCACTCCATGTGTAGTTACTGCACAGATGAGACGAGACAGTGGAGCGACTTAAACCTTTGTGAGTTATAAAGCCAAACCCCTCCCATCACTGTTGTGCCTCCACAATAACATTAACTTGTGGGGGTGGGCTTTCACCTGCCTGGACAGGCACACACACTCAGTGGCCTGTAAAGCAGTATATAAAGCACCAACACAAAATGTGGTCCATAAGGGTGGATTGTCCTGTGCAGGGTGGACCGAACAGTTCAGTATTTTCCCCGAGTACCGTTCATCCCTTCCACATGTCCAAAATTCTTAGAACACATCAGATAACCTTCTGCAACAATAGCAGGCTCTTTGGTGGGGCTCTGCTTTCAGCATGACAAATAAATCAACGACTTGCGGAGTGATGTCAAGACATGAATCAGAAGCACTGGTGAACAGTCATCATGTTTACCAATACCCGACCCGTGCACCTGACCTACGCAGATATGCATGATTCACGAGAGCCTCATTTTCAGGTCAGAAAAGCCGGAATTCCAGAAGAATCACGCCACTGCACATTCACACCTAAAAGCAATTTAGATTAACCAATTAACCTATCGGGGCATGTCTTTGGACTGTGGGAGGAATCTGGAGTACCCAGGGAGAACCCACGCAAAGACGGAGAACAAGCAAACCCTGCACAGAAATGTCCCCCTGGAATCGAACCCAGGACCTTCTTGTTGTGAGGCGACAGTGTGCAGACCACCACCACCTGGTAGTCTGGAACCAGTTTTCCCTGTTTCTACCCCCACAGAACTGGCTCTAAGGCAGAAAAAAGTGGTTCCAGACTGGGATCAAGTGTGTCTTCTTCTCAGTGCACATCAGTCTCAGCTAAATGATACTCCAGCTCTGTCTTTATGTCTTCTGAGCTGCTCTGTTCGGTTGCCAACACCGTCTCAACAGGAAAAGACAAATATAAAGTCTCCTTCAGTTTTTTTGGTGAGGGTGAGTCTCCTTCGCTGTACAGTGGATCTGAAATTTTTAAAGTCATGGAGGTCATGTTGTGTGCTCTGCGTTTGGTGTTCTTCTTCTTTTCTTGTTTATAGGCTGCGTTCATGTTTGCTACTACCTACAATTGAGACAAACAAGATAAAAACAGTAGTTAGTCATTCACATCTGATCCTCTGATCCTAATGCCATAATGACATTTGAACTGAATTGCAGAGTGGTTTATTCTTCTTCTGTGGTCAGTGGAAATAAAACCAAAAAAAAAACATCTGTATTCTGCAGAAGCATCAATGTAGAAGACCACAGAAGAGCCGTACAAACCAAAGATTTCCTGTTGTGTATCCCAACAAAATTCCACATCCTTTCAGTCTTAATGGGGCACTCAAATACTATGGCAGTACCCTTTTTAGAGTACTTCATGCCCCTTACAACAAAGAAAAGAATAAATGATTTTCCATTTGTCCACTACGTAAAAGTATCAGTATATTTTCCTGAGATTTAGACGTGTAGATTCAGTGGAATTTTGACCAACTGATCCAAAGAAGCTTATTACCCCATCATCATTCAGCCTATTATTTAAAAGAACCACGACAGTCATGCCATAAAATACAGTAAGAATACTTTACACTGACGAGAAACTTGACTCTGATATGGTTTTAAACAAAAAATTAATCTCCTTCCTTCTCGGTGAACAATCCCCATTCTATCAATAAATGCATTTATTCATTTATGTGTCATATACCCAGATTTAAGGTGAGCAAAAAACAAACGTGTTCATTTGCAGTTGAATATGACAAAATTCAGAAGGTCAAACTTCTGATAAGTGACACTCATAGAATACAGTTATTGTTTTTACATGTGGACAAGTATCTTAGTTATGAGATATTATACTGCAGCAGCTCCTAAACTATGGAATGATCTTCCTCTCCATATCACAGGCCTCCTCTCTGTCTGTTTTTAAATCCCTTCTTAAAACCCATCTTTTCTCCTTGGCTTTTGAAACGATGTGAGATGTTTGAAGGCACTATCTTTATTCTATTGTTTTTATTTGGTAGTGGTTTATTGTTCTTATTTATCTATTTTATTTATTTATATTGTTGTTTTTAATCGTATGCCTTTTTAATCTGTCTTGTATTTTATTCTTTTATTTGGTTTTATTTATTCTTTCTGTGTAGCACTTTTTCCTTTTTGTACAGTTTCTATGTCTTTAAATCTATTCTGTATTTTATTCTTCTATTTTGGTTTTAATTATTCTTCTGTACAGCACGTTGATCCACTGCAGTTGTTTTAAAGTGCTTTATAAATAAAGTTGGACTGGATTGGATGAGGCTTATCCCGATCTTATATATTCAGAGAATGGTGTTTACATGGGACACAAAAAAAGGTGGTTACTGGGTGGGTAAAGGTGATTATATTCATAGTAAGTTACTTATTACTATGCAGAGTTTAAGTCATGTTGTGATTATTGTGAACAATACTTCAACTGTGATTTTGATTTGAAAGTACAGTGCGAACAGTGATTATTTTTCATGTTCATTTAAACTATCGTTAAAATACAGAAAAGTTTCATTTTGCACTTATTACACTGAACCTCACTCTGCTGTCACAAAATATCTCTAGACACAATCATTTTATTTTACTTTTTCCCGATTCTACATTTATATTTACCTAAACCAGGGGTGTCCAATCCTGGTCCTTGAGGGCTGGTATCCTGCATGTTTTAGATGTATCCCTCTTCCAACACACCTGATTCAAATGATAAGCCTATCAGCAAGCTCTGCAGAAGACTGATAACGACCGTTAGGTGTGTTGGAAGAGGTAAACATCTAAAACATGCAGGATACCAGCCCTCGAGGACCAGGATTGGACACCCCTGACCTAAATCCTCCTAAAACTGGACAATTAATAATAATAAAAAATAAAATAAAATAATAATGGGTTAGATTTCTATAGCGCTTTTCAAGGCACCCCAAGTGCTTTACATTATTAATCCATTATTCATTCATTCACACATTCCCCCTCTGGTGGTTGTAAACTATGTTTGTAGCCACAGTTGCCCTGGGGCAGGCTGACAGAATGACCGCCCATTTGCACCTAACGGCCCCTCCGACCACCACCAAACATTCATACACCAGTGTGAGTGACACTGGAGGTAAGGTGGGTGAAGTGTCTGACCCAAGGACACAACAGCACATGACTTGGACAGAGCGGGATTCGAATCGCCAACCCTTCAGTTATTGGACAACCCGCTCTACCTCCTGAGTCATGGCCAAATTAAATTGCAACCTTCTTCATTTATACAATTGCACAGGCTGATATGATTGTGCAGCTGCAGCTTACATATTAACAGCTTCTTAGTATCTTATGGAGCACTCCAGCAAGCATAATAATAATAATAATAATAATTCTAAAACTAGAAAAATGACTAATCCAAGTTTCTGAAATTGGGATGTAATGTTTACAGGCACAAACAGACGTCAGCTCTGCGCTCTACTACAGAACTCTTTTCAGAGACAGTTATTGTTATTCCATCGTGTGTGCAGTGATAGTCATCATAGTTCAAACAAAGAGCAAATCTCACAAGAGTAATTTTCTCTATGGAAGACAGAAATACAGCGTGATAATTACCAGCTGCTTAACCGAATTCTGCTGCTCCTGCATTATCTTCATATATGTAGAAGCCTTCTCCTTTGTCGAGAACAAATCGTGGTCTTGATCATCATAACTCAGCAAACTGATGGGAGTCTAGATGAGAGGAAATCAAATCAGGAAATAAGATTCAAACCACAACCATATTTTATTTCTTTTATTGTTATTTCTTCTTTTTTTTTATATAATTGTTATTTATTTTTGCTTATGCTATGTTTTCACACCTTAAATTTGTGTGAATGCTATGTGCCTCCTGTTCATATTCCTGATGTCTTTTTGGTATATATATTTACATGTTTATGTTCATATCTAAGTTGGGGGTGGGTACTTATGATAAGAAGGACAGCAAAAATGTACCCTCTGTATGATGCATCCGTGTTATGCTGTTGAAAATCCATAAATTTATTTAAAGTAATAAAAAAAAAAAAAGATTCAAACCACACTGTTAGGGAGTGCATGTTCAGTTAGTGGCATCATACCTCATTAGGTAAGTTAGCTTTCCTGTTAAACATGAGGGAGTAAGGGGTGAACTTGGTTGTTGGGTTGATGGACGTCCTGAAGAGGAAAAGCACCGGGTCCAGGAAATCGTCCCATTCAGCCTGTTTCTCCGTTACCATCTGCAGAATGGCCTCTTTCAGCAAAGGGCCAGTGCAGTCGTGGAGCGGGTTGAGCTGTGGCTGTTCCATAGGAGAAACCTTCTGCACCACGCTCCACCTGTCGCACAGCACCTTCGTCACCTAGGAAACAGCCGCATCGCACTGACCAAACTCTCCCATGCGACAGAGCTACAACCTCTGATACCATTCTCTGATTTGTAACTCACATCTCACCTCGTCACAGAAGTCGGCGCTCTGCGTGCACACCATTGTTTTTGGGCCGCCAAACCTGTTCACATAAATAAGACAAGTGGATTTAATCACTTTCTAACACAAGAGACGATGTACCAATGTTGCAAGTTGCTGTTGCAAAACTAAATATCAATAAGAAATGAATTTAAGCATGCAAATCTCTTATTAAGATTCGTCTTTTATCACCTTCCACAAAAAGGCATATTTGACATAGCAGTGAAATTAACCCTTTCATGCACACTGGTCACTACTGTGGACAGCTACTCTTCAGCTGTTCTGTTGTATATTCATGCTTTTTATTGTTTTAGTTGCATATCAGCCAACACAGTGGACACTTATGGACCATCCCATACACTGCAATTCATACCATTACTGTAACTTTGCTGTTCTTGATAAACCTGATTTGCAGTAATATGTTTTAGTGTAAATCAATTGCTAATTTTGACTGATTGAAACCTTTATTTCAAACATGTAGACAGTGAGATCAAAACAAAAATCAACCAATAAAATATAAGTACTGGTACATAAAAAGGTTGATAAGTAAACAAAAGAAAGAAAAAAAAAATTATAATAAATAAAATAAACGAAATGAAATTATACATGCTCAAAAAGGAGTAGGAAGAAGTAAAAACTTATATACTCCTACGCCCTATCTCGCTCTAATTGTTATCAGACTGTAATTTAAAAGTTTTCTTAATCAAAAAGGTTGTTCTTTTTGCATATTATCTCCATGAAGTGAGTAATAACTAGCATTAAAGTATGTTAAAATGTTAGAAAACATCAGATTAGAAGCATGAAAAATGTTCTTATTTCCTAGTTTTCACACAGTATATCACTTTCTGATGATGGGTTTTAAATAAATGTTTCTTTGCTTCAAAAATTAAACGCATGGTGTCCAGCTGAGTGGACATTTTTGTAACTCCATGAAAAATAGGCTCATAAAAAAAATGTCAAACCTGTTTGGGTTTTTTTTCATGTCTAAAGAGGAATAAAAACACTCGGGGAAAAAAAATCTCGACAAAGGTTCTCATAATTCATGCATGAATGGGTTAATATTCATATTTTTTTTATATAGCACTTTTAATTGGGAGTGGTTGTCTCAAATTTGATCCTCTAATTCAACTCATTTTAGCTGCACCCAACAACTCTGGTGCTTTGAAAAATGTCTCTAGAAAAACAGTTATTTTCTACAATAAAGGATTTGTTTTGGGTGTGACTGCCAAAAACTATCATTATATCATCATACTATTATGTGTACAACTGTTGTGAAATATGCAGGCTAACAACGTGCTGACGAGAATCTTTGAGAGTGGCTCAATGTAATTTAAATTGTCACTATTAAAACTGCAAACTTTAAAAGGGATCATATTTTGCTAAACTCTATTTTATTAGTCTTTGGTTCATTTATTTGTGTATTTGGACCTTAATAGTTCATAAAGTTTGAATTTGAACCCTCCAGGTGCTGCAAAGCTATCTTTACATTCATTTTGGCAAAAATCGAGTTGATTTCTACAACCTGTTTTAATTCCTGCTTAATTTGTTACGTTTTATAACTAGTTAA
Source organism: Sphaeramia orbicularis (assembly GCF_902148855.1). Classification (NCBI taxonomy): domain Eukaryota; kingdom Metazoa; phylum Chordata; class Actinopteri; order Kurtiformes; family Apogonidae; genus Sphaeramia; species Sphaeramia orbicularis. The sequence goes on along the minus strand of NC_043965.1, from coordinate 40,271,612 downwards.
GTCACGACATTTGCACATATAAGGTCAAGACTTCCAACGAACATTTCTCAGAGTATGACAAAACTTTTTATCAGCAGCAGCGGTTGTAGTAAAAACTGAAAATATGTCCAAACTTTGAGCCGATTACCTAAAATGTTCAGTTGTTGGTTGTATTAATGAACACAAGTGACTGAACGGGACAGAAAGCACAATCAGCAACCTGGAGGGGGTGGGGCATGAAGTGGCTCATTTGGATTTAAAGGGCCAGTGCTTAAAACGACCTTTCTGGTGTCATTACTCAGAAATAGGGTTGAAGATGGACCTGTGGAGTTGAATTAATAAAGAATTCAGACCCAAGCAGAGCATTTACAGTTTGTAGACCACAGGGAAATGTTTTAAAATGCATAATTCCATTTAAAAAAGCAAAATATCACTCCTTTAAGATACAGGGATGCAGGTTTTGGTAGTGACATAAAAATTCTGAATAATGACTCAGCATTTTTTAAGCATACTGCTGCTGCCTCAGATATTCCTCTGACATTTGATAGATAACAGAAGGATGTCTGCCAACATCAAAAATGTGCATACTCCAGTGCTTTCTCAATTTGTTTTTTGATTATTGGATAGCAGCTTGCAACAGTTGGAGATAGAGGCTGAACCAAAATACAAACACTAGCCTTTGAGACAAGATGTAAAGTACAATTAATGACTGTTACATTAAAGCCAAGTTCACTGCCTTTACCTGTATATGGACTTGGAAATGCATCTTGCAACAGATAGAGCATCTGTCTTCTGCACTGGAAAAGCCTCTGGCCATTTACTAAAGTAATCAATGAGCACTGTAACATTAGTGTTGCCCTGTTGAGTCTCTGGGAAAGGTCCTGGTAATGACAATGAAAACACTACTGGGTCAAAGAAGTCTCACAATGCGGCATAAAATTATGCAGTTTGCTAAAAATATGAGACGGAAACCTATGATGTCAATCCCGACAATATCCCAAGGTGCGTCCACTTTGATGGGCCGAACAGTTCTTGCCAAGTTTTTATTCCTCTCTGCGTGTTGACAGGTTTCACACAATTTAATCTGAAAAATATACATAGCTATATCATAAATACTGAGAACTACTAACATCAAACAGCAAAAAAATTAGCAGATTTTCAATTTCATGTTGATATAACACATGTGATAAGATGTACATACCCAGTCCACTACGTCCTTGATGATACCGAGCCAGTAGTACTTGCTCTGGATTCGATGAACCGTCTTCTTTTGGCCCAGGTGATGACCGATGTCGTTGAAGTGACAGTCGAGAAATATCTGTCTCTTCCTCTCAGGTTCGATAACAACCTCCCTCTTCTCTTCTTTCTTGGGTCCGACATAGTATAACTTGCCATCTTTACAAAGAAATGACGAGGAAAGCATGTAAAACATCTGACAAAACAAGCTGGTGTTTTTCATGTTCTAGTCTGATGTAACATACTACGATCAGAACTATTAGACAACATCATGACCAGTGACAGAGGAAGGGGTAATAATGTTGATTATTTTATTACACTGGCACATAACTGTAAAAAGGGACATCAGCATTTATTTTGTTTAAGGAAGTTATCCCGTTTTCATACCGAAAAGAAAATGATGACACTCTTATTGAGCTTTTATTGAATCTGTTTGAGCTTTTTCTCTTGTGTCATGGTTTGGAAATTTGTTTTGGAGAGTCACAGCTGAATGTGGTGTCTCTATGCACCAGACAGCTACAGCCAATTGCTAGCTCCGTCTTAAGTGATGGCTCCCACCCCCTTGCGAGTGAGTTCCAGTACATGCCTTTGGGTAAAATACTTAAAGTCCAAAGATCAAAGCCCACACACTGTAGGAATAGCTTTGTTCCCACTGCTGTTTCTTTTTAAAATATGTCTTTGTATAATTTTTAACCTTTTACTGAAATATACCATTTATTTCTATTCATTAGTTTGACACTAGTGTTTCTTTTTTAAATAAGTCTTGATGCACTTATTAACCTTTTACTGAAGTCTACCATTTGTTTCTATTACAGTCTGACGCTGCTGTTTCTTTTTTAAATAAGTTTTTGTCTACTTTTTAACCTTTACTGAAATCTCACATTTCTTTCTAGTGTCTACACTGACATTTTCTTTCTCCTTGTTTCTTAATTTATTTTTTTTTATTTTTATCTGAGTCATGATCAGTGAGCCTCTATGAGTACTTGCCCAAACATATTTGTATTATCCTCTGTGTCTGTGTTTTGTTTCAACATTGTATATTGCCAAAGCTCTCTCCTGTTACTGTTCCATGAATCTACCCACTGTTACCAGTAAAGCTACCTTGACCTTGATATCAGTGGGTGGGATACATTGAGCGGAAAGTAAATATGATGACGTGTTGAAAGCAGAAAAATAGGCAACGTAAGGATGTGAGTGACTTGGACAAAATCTAAATTGTGATGGTCAAATGGCTGGGTCAGAGGATCTCCAAAACTGAAGACCTTGTTTGATGATCCTGGTTTACAGTGGCCAGAACATTCAATAGAAAATCTACTACAAAAACACCTTTGCATCCAGGAAAAGAAGACTTTGAGTTAGCTGAACCCATACAAGTTACAATCAGCCACTCAATCAATCAAATTTTATTCATATAGTGTCAAATCATAACACGGCTAAAATTTCCTTAGGGGGTCAAATGAGTGGCCATTTTTGTAAAAAAAAAAAAAAGTTTTAAGAAATGCATAGAACTGTGTTGAAATAATGCTAATACATTTGTGCACAGACTACTGATATTATTTGACAGTGGAAGCTATATTTTCAGAAATATTGGATTTTGAATAGCACGTGTATGTGAAAACTTTTGCTGGTGGACGGACGTGACATTACCCATGATGATCTGGTCAGTACCAGTACTTTATTAGTAATAAACTTATATACTTACTATTGCTAATTATCCTCTTATTCATAAATGTTAGTATTGTGGATCTAAAACAATAACAGCTGAACAAAAACACAAAATGTGGCAGTGGACGGATGTGACATGGTTGTTACGGATCCCATCATACTGATGCTCGGCAGCCATGTCACTGTTTCCACAAATGATCCCCGTGCAAAAACTAGGATCAGAATTATTTATTGTATAGTTTATCATCATACTAAAGAGTAAATAACAATATAGAATTGTTATTTCTTTATAAAAATGCTTATTATTAGAAAACTGTTGATTTAAAAAGTGACGTGTGACATTCTTAATGTATGTATTGGTGTAACATAAGCAGGATGGATCAGCACCATACTCCATATTGCAACCTGTAAAAATAAAACGTGATATGTAGTATATAATCGTGTAAGAAAAAATGGGGAATCTAGAAGAATAGAATATTTGTTTTTCAGGTAAATTCAGTTCAAATATAACTTGGCCATTTGTGACATGAAAATATAGCATTAATTGTGATGAAATTGGACATTTTTGAGCTGAAAACACAGTCCATATGACCATCAACATGTTACAACAGAACTGAAATCCTGTAAATTTGCATAACTTTCATTTACCAACACAAAGTTCCTTTGGGGATTCACTTATATTGATTTCTTATGCACAAAGACATAAATAAGACCTCTAAGCAAATTTTAATCGTAATAGAAGTTATCTCATGTCATGACACTTTACATGTAGAGCTGGTCGAAACCAGACTCTCATGCCAATTCACAGAAACACAACAGAATCCTCCAGGAGCAAACACTTGTGACTGGTGACAGTGGTGAGGAAAAACTTCCTTTTAACAGGAAGAAACCTCAAGCAGACCCAGACTCCTGGAGGATGGCCGTCTGTCTTGACTAGTTGGGGTTAAAGAGAGAGGGTAAAGGAGGAGAAAAAGAGAGAGAAAGAGAGAGAGAGAGGGAGAGAGAGAGGGAGAGACTGGGGGAGAAGGTGGGGAGTAGGGGGAGACACATGGATGCAATTGATGCACAGCAAGCTGACCTTGAACATCTATGGAACTATATAATAAACACCATCACAACTATATGGATAAGTGAGCGATGACGATGAAGGCAGGAAAGAAGCAGAGAAGCAAATTACTCATAATATTATAATAATAACAATAATGTAAGTTTAACCTAATAATAGCAGAAATAGGATATAATGCAGGTGCTGGTTACATTTAGCTCCTGTGTTTATGAGCCGAATGTTCCACAGGCTCCCACAGATTATTTATATATATTATGTTATGTCCTAAAAGTCTCCCACTTCCCAAAAAAACCTAGTTCAGACTAAATTTTAAGGTTTTTGGAGGTAGATTGGTGGTGCCAACAGCATAAACACTGCTAACATTCACACAAACAAACAAAGCATGCTTAGTCGACTCTCCACAAATCACCTGAATTTAATCACCCTTACCGTCAATGATAAATTTCTGGGCGTATCTTTTAAGGTTCTTCTTCCTTAAAGGATTGGTTGTCTGAGGAAAGCAGCCTTTGGAAACAAAAGTGTAAATGTCACCGAGTTTATTGGAGCTGGATTCAACCACCTCCTCCTCAGCCACTTGCAGCGACTCTACGCTTAACATTTCCGCTCAGACTTTACGAACTCAGCAAAACAAAGAGCAAAAGTACACCTCATTGAACATTAAAATGAACAACTATTACTATTTCAGCAGCAGTGGGGCAACGTCCTACTGAGGACAAAAACACCGTTAGAAAAGACACTTCCTGTTTTTCTTCTTCTACGGTCAGGTTCAGACGTCTGTTTCCGGTATAGTTAACAACAGCGCCCCCTGCCGAACAGCGACTCAACACAAAAAGAAGGAAATCTGACTTTTTTGGATTACTGTCACACTTATTGTAGCCTACTGCTGTCTAAATCATTTATTTTACGATACTTACATGTATTTAAAATATATAGACCAGGGGTGTAAAACTCATGTTAGTTCAGGGGCCACATAAAGCCCAATATGGCCTGTAGTGGGCTGGATCATTAAAATAATAACATAATGATACATAAATAATATCAATTCCAAAATTTGTATGTCTAATTTCTATGCTTTAGCGTGAAAAACGTAAGATTATATTATTAAAAATTTTTACATCTACAAACTATCCTTTAAAAAATGTGGAAAAACATTGACAAAACATGACCAAAATGACATTTATTAAGAAAAAAAAGTGTAATTTTAACAATTTATGCCATTATTTGGCTTCAGCTTCTCATTTGTACATGTCCATTACAACGTACAGATCACAGCGGATCTACAAATGCACAAAACACTTAATAACAGACAGAATATTGGTAAAATTACTCTTAAATCTCTTAAGACATTTCAGGTTGTTCATATTTTTTCAGGTTTTTCACATTTTTGTAAAAGACTAGTCTGTAAATGTTAACATTTTTGTGTAATTTTACTTTTTCTACAATAAAACAAAGAGAAAAATATGTGTTTTTTGTTATTTATAGTTTATTATGATAGTATTTTACTGGTCTCACCCACTTTAGATGGAATTGAACTAAATTTATTTTGACATCCTTGATTGTTAATATCTTCAGTGTAATTTTTTTATTTCAGTACTTCATCCCACGGGCCGGATTGGACCCTTTGGCAGGCCAGTTTTGGCCCCCAGGCCGCATGTTTGACACCCCTGATATAGACTATTAATTTAATAGATTATTTGGTAATATTTGGATACTGTTTCGAGATATAGTATCCAAATTCCTTCTTTTACTCCACAGGTGTCAAACATATGGCCCGGGGGCCAAATCCAGCCCGGCAAAGGGTCCAATCCGGCCCGTAGGATGAATTAGTGAAATGCAAAAATTACACTTAAAATATTAACAATCAATGGTGTAAAAATCCTTTTAATTCAGGTTCCACATACAGATCTCAATTGGGTCAGATCAGTAAAACAGTATCATAATAACTTATAAATGGGCCTTTCCATCAGGGCCCCTCGACATTAGAACGGCCTGCCATAGGAGATAAGGCTTGCGGAATCAGTGACGTCTTTTAAATCACTTCTTAAAACACATTTTTACAGACTTACCTTTATGTGATGTTTGCCCCTTTTTAATTTTAATTTTAATTGTTTAAAATTGAATTTTATCCTGTTTAGTTATTAATTTATATTCTCATACATGATGTTGTTTTATCTCACTCCTTCATTTTTACATTGATTTGACAGTGTTGTGTTATCCCTGCCCTCTTTATTCTGATTCACTTAATTTATTTGAAGTGTCATGTTTTTGCATTTGCTGTCCATATCTCTTTTATTGTGTTGCTTCTGTTTTAATGTATCCTGCTGTTGTGCCCCTGCTCTGTCAAAGCACTTTGTAAACTTCATTTTTAAAGGTGTTATATAATTAAAGCTATTATTATTATGATGATGATGATGAAGATGATGATTATTATCATTATTATTAAGATCATTATGCACTGAGCCAAGCTACTGCATTTTTCCTTTTCTTCAGTCTTAAAGAGCTGAGGTGACTGTCTGTGAGGTCCTTCTTGAAGACAGAAAAAAAGGGGCTTTGTCTTTCTCCATTTGGAGCTGTGAATGAAATATTTAGCTAACAGTAATAGGTTGTTTAACCCTTTCATGCACTAATTATGAGAACCTTTGTCAAGATTTTTTCTTGAGTGTTTTTTTCCTCCTTAGGCATGAAAAAAACAATGCGATTGACTTTTTTTTTCATGGAGTTACAAAAAGGTCCACTCAGATACACCATGGATTTAATTTTTGAAGCAAAGAAACATGTATTTAAAACCCACTATCAGAAAGTGATATGAAAACATTTTTAATGCTGCTAATCTGATGTTTTCTCACATTTTAACATATTTTAATACTTGTTATTACTCACTTCATGGAGAAAAAAAATCTATCTATCTATCTATCTATCTATCTATCTATCTATCTATCTATCTATCTATCTATCTATCTATCTATCTATCTATCTATCTATCTATCTATCTATCTATCTATCTATCTATCTATCTATCTATCTATCTATCTATCTATCTATGAAAAGCCTTTGTATTACAAAAAAAGCCCTGTTAATTACAGTCTAATAACAATTAGTAACTGATTTACACAAAACATGTTAGTGCAGATCAGGTTTATCAAGAACAGCAAAGTTATAGTGATGGTATGAATGTCAGTGTATCATTATGGGATGGTGCAGAAGTGTCCACTGTGTTGGCTGATATGGAACTAAAACAACAAAACCCGTGAATATATAAGAGAACAGCTGGAGAATAACTGTCCACTGGAGTGACCACTATGCATGAAAGGGTTAAAATCATCTCACATATATTGTCCTTCAAAATGACACCAAATGCTTTACCGAATGTAGCTTAGGCATTGTGTATCTTCAGCAGGCCACCCCACCATCAGAAACATGTAGGGGGACACATGCAACCAATCAAATTAATTCCAGCGCTCCCTTATGTCCAAGCCACCGTCTTGTGTAGCTGCATGTGCACTTGCAGCAGAATTTTGGTCACAACCACCACATCTCACCCCGAGGGTTTTTGAAAAGTTGGTAACCCTGTGGCTTAGTGTTTAGAGAGAGACTGGACTCACTGGAGACTAGGGCTGAACAATATGGACAAAATTTCATATCTCGATATTCATGCCAGATATCTCGATATTGATACGATACGATATGACTATGGTTCGGTGAAAACCAAGCATTTTTCAGAAAAATACAAACATCATAAAACAAAAGAATGTGGAAAGTGCAGTTTTATTTATAAGAACTCACTGCCAGTTATCAACATTAACATAAAGTACGAATAAATGAAATTTGTTGTGACTTCCAGAGCTGTACATGCGGGGCGAGCCTGGGGGAAATCTATATCATTTATATTGTTGCTTTTTTGATATTAATATCTTGAATGTTCATATCTAGATATCGATATGATAACGATATATCTTTCAGCCCTACTGGAGACTGTAGCGAAGAGATACACACTGAATAAAGTGGAGGACATCATCCTTTTCATCACATTCAGACCAACCTGCAGTGAACGGCTCTCCCCATGAGGATACGGGACTGAATATAACAGAAGATCCCTCATCCCCACTGCATTAAATGGAACTACACCTTAACAAATGGAATATAAATTGAGCATTTTAGACTTAATATTATGTAAATAGTTTCTATTTTGTTTAATTTTTTTTCTTGGGTTGATGAATATTGGATTTTGTTTGGGATCAATAAGGTTTACCTGCACCAGTCTAGATGTAGTTACAGACTATGGCCACTTGATGGCCCTGTAGATATAATGATCACAAGCATTAAGGCTGACAAAATAAAATAGAAACATTTCCGGTAAGCTCTATCAAATTAAAACATCAAAAATGGTACAGTATTTTAAAAAAAAAATAAAAAATGAAAAAGACTACTACTGCCAACATTCACTGCACTAATGCCACCAACACAACCTCAGAGTTTTGAGAGTTTACTTTAAACAAAATAGAGTTATTACAGGTGAACAGTTCAGCCTCTGAAGTATGTGGGGGCCAAGGTTATTATTGTTAACGAAATCTAACAAAATGACGAAAACTAGAATTGTCGAAACATTTTTGTTAACCGAAATAAATAAAAACTATAATTAAAAGGGAAAAAAAGATAACTAACTGAAACTGTATTGTGTGCTTACAAAACTAACGAAAACGTATAAAAATTCTGGATAAGATTCCCTTCGTTTTCGTCTTTGTCAGTGTCGGATTGATATGAAATTGATTTATTTCCCTCAAGCAATTTTAGCTGGTGGCACCATATGATATTTAACAGTCTGTCACTTCTTGTCACTTGTCGTTTAGGCGTCTTCTGGTCCCCACTCTACCTGGAAACATGGAGACTAAAGTTGGGAGAAAGTAGCAGAGTCCTGTCTGGGATTTATTTAAATTTAATGGTGAAGAAGATAAAAGATATAAAGAAACTAAAACTAAACTAAAACTAAGCATTTAGAAAATAACAAAAACTAATAAAAACTAGCAAACCTGCTCTAAAAACAAATTAAAACTAACAGAATTAGAGAAAAAGTCAAAACTAAATAAAACTAAACTATAATGAAAAATCCAAAACTATTATAACCTTGGTGGGGGCACATAGTATTCTAGTAGGGAACTGTTTTTAATAGAAATGATTAGACTCTTGGCGCACAAATGATGCTCACAACATGACGTTTTGTAAATTTTATTGCTGTTCCACCATTTTTTAAAAACTCTTATAACAGCTGTATTATTGAAACACTTGCCACAATTTTGCTCTCTACTTATATGATTCAGTTTTATGCCACCTTATACTTTTACTTGTTTTCATTTTAGATGGAAATACTGCATTTCACTAGGTACTTATATCTATTTATTTATATATTTACTTATTTATTCAACTCCATTTTAATTACCTGTTATCTGTTTACATAAAATATATGATACCAACACAAGAAGGGATGCAGTACCAAGGTTATGCATAACACTGGGTTACAAAAAAATGTTTTTTGCAAGTTGTCTAGGTTTTTTCAACTGAATTAGGACCATTTTGCACCACTAAATCTCAATCAGGTCAGGTTTTTAGGCTAATTTGATTTTGAAAAATTTGATCTTCTCACAAAATATAATAATTAATACCAAAATAAGATTGGTAAGCACACTTTATGAAACTTGTGCCTTGATTCCTGTTAAGTACAATGGTGTATTCACCGCAGATGTAGCAGAATACGTCAGGCTTATTTTTGCAAGATCTTCTAGTCGAAGCCATTTCATTCACCTGTAATATTATAAAAACCATTAATCATAAATTGGCAATAGTAAAATCTTCAGAACTCATTTATTACAAGAAATATGAAAGAATTTTGTATCATATGATGTGAAAATGCCCATAAATGTAAGCAAAAATGTTAAAAAGCCAATATGTAGCATAGTTCAGAAAGTTGACCTGATTGAGCAAAATTACCGGTAATGTAATTTTTGGATTCAGCACACCAAAATTATCCTAAATCATCTCAAAAAACTTAAACAATAAATTTGTTGTTGACCAGTGTAATAAATACTTCTACTGGGTATTTTGGGCATTTTCCTAGTAATAGTTTTAGTATAGTACAACTCACAGACATCAAACATGCGGCCCGGGGGCCAAATCCAGCCCACCAAAGGGTCCAGTCCGGCCCTTGGGATGAATTTGTGAAATGCAAAAATTACACTAAGATATTAACAATCCTTTTAGTTCAGGTTCCACATTCAGATCAATTCAATCTCAAGTGGGTTAGACCAGTAAAATACTATCATAATAACATATAAATAATGACAACTCTAAACTTTTCCCATTGTAAATGTAAATATTTTCATGTATTTACACTAAAGCAAAGTATAATTTCACAAAAAATGTAAATAACCTGAACAAATTTGAACAACCTGAAATGTCTTAAGAGAAGTAAGTACAATTTTAACAATATTCTGCCTGTTGCTAAATGTATTTTGTATTTGTAGATCCACTGTGATCTGTAAGTTATAATGTATGTATGTAAATAATAAACTGAGGCAGAATATTGTTAAAATTACACTTATTTTTTTCAGTTTGTTCATGTTATTTACATCTTTTGAAAAGAGTTTGCAGATGTAAACCTTTTCATAATGTAAATCAACTTTTTTTTGCTTGAAAACATAGATAAAAGTTTGGAGCTGAAATTATTTATATATAAATTATATTATTATTTTACTGGTTTGGCCCACTTCAGATCTAATTTAGCTGAATGTGGCCCCTGAACTAAAATGAGTTTGACACCCCTGGTTTAACCCTTTCATGCACAGTGGTCACTCCAGTGGACAGTTATCCTATAGCTGTTCTCTTGCATATTCATGGGTTTTGTTGTTTTAGTTCCATATATTCTCTCTGTAGCACTTTGAGATTCTGCTGAATGAAAAATGCTTTACAAATGCAACTTATTATTATTATTATTATTATTATTATTATTATTATTATTATTATTATTATTATTATTATTATTATCATTATATCAGCCAACACAGTAGACATTTATGCATCATCCCATCCACTGCAATTCATACCATTTCTGTAACCTTGCTGTTCTTGATAAACCTGATCTGAAGAAATACATTTTAAATCAATTGCTCATTGTTACTAGACTGTAATTAACACTTTTCTTAATCAAAAAAAAAAAAAAAATATATTTTTTTGCATATTATCTCCATGAAGTTAGTAATAACTAGTATTAGAGTATGTTAAAATGTGAGAAAACCTCAGACTGGCTGCATGAAAAATGTTTTTGTTTCATAGTTTTTCTTCTTCCAACTCCTTTTCGAGTCTAGATGAATGATTTTGGAATTCTGAATTTGCATTTATTCTGTAAATGCTCGAAATAAACAAAAAAAATTATTGAATGAATAGTTTTCACACAGTCTATCACTTCTGGATGATGGGTTATAAATCCATGTTTCTTTGCTTAAAAAATTAAACGCATGGTGTCCAGCTGAGCAGATGTGTTTGTAACTCCATGAAAAACAGGTTCATAAAAAAAAAAAAAAAAAAATTCAATTGCATTTTTTTTAATGCCTAAAGACGAATAAAAACACTCAGGAAAAAAATCTCAACTCAGGTTCTCATAATTCATGCATGAAAGGGTTAACTTAAGTAACATTTGGAGTTTTTACTATTACTTCTTGTGTTCATTTAACTGTGTGCTTTTATTCTGAAGAGGTCAAACCGGAAGTACCTGCTAACAGACGTAGCATTAGCCGCGGCTAGCATAGTAAATGTTTATGCGACAGTACAAACAGTACAGTATTTTTGTGTGTATCTTATAATGTTGTCACTTTCAGTCGTATAATCATGAAAAACGAGGTGGAAGAGACGCCAAAATTTTATGTGTGTAACTGTTTCACCACTGATAATATTTTTGTGGAGGACTACAAGCTCCATGTTCGTTATGTGTCGGAGCAGCAGTTCAGACTGGACTATGAAACAGTGAGTGGCAAGTTTTAGGTTCAAATGATCAAATAAACTGAAGAAAACTAACTGAAACATGATAACTTTTACTACACAGGTGCTCAGGAGGCTTGGCTGTTTGACAGATCAGCAGTTTGAGGACGTCCACAATAAGGCAAGAAACCAAAACTGTACATGTACTAGTTTGTGTTGTTTTTAATGGGAACAGACGGATCTGCACCATAATAACAGTGTTACTACCTTTACTACACCTTCATATATATTGTAAAACAGCCTTATTATTTCAAGACAAGGAAGTTCTGCTTTCAAGACCTTGTAAGTGTGCAAGAATTAGGCTTAAAAGTATTTACAATAAAACTAATATCAGTCATGATACAGGCACAAATAGGGAATAGTTTACTATAAAAGAACTTACTTTGACATTTATTTCATTGTAGACAGCATGAACATAACATCATCCACTATTTTCTTCGTAAACATTCTTCCACTCTTCAAATTAAGGTTGCAACACATTCAGCAAAATGTTAGATCCTTTTAAAATTTAATCTTTGTATTATTTTAGTATTCATTCTGGAACCTGAATGTGAGGAATGGATGTGCATATAAAACTACAGGGTGGGGAAGCAAAATTTACAATGAACATTTAGTTGTTTTTTCTCAGCAGGCACTACGTCAATTGTTTTGAAACCAAACATATATTGATGTCATAATCATACCTAACACTATTATCCATACCTTTTCAGAAACTTTTGCCCATATGAGTAATCAGGAAAGCAAACGTCAAAGAGTGTGTGATTTGCTGAATGCACTCATCACACCAAAGGAGATTTCAAAAATAGTTGGAGTGTCCATAAAGACTGTTTATAATGGAAAGAAGAGAATGACTATGAGCAAAACTATTACGAGAAAGTCTGGAAGTGGAGGAAGCAACAAAAAGCGTACCAAATCTTTTATTAAAGCTCTCAAATCCAAAATCCTAAAGGATCCAACCAAATCCATGAGAAAAATGGCAATTGAACATGAGGTAGACAACAAGACTGTTAGAAAGTAAAATATGATTTGAAGTTAAAATCTTACACAAGAACACCAAAACACTTGTTGACAACAGCAACAAATCCAACTTTAGCAATTTTTGGGAATCATGTTTATGGCCGCCTTCTAGCCCAGATCTAAACCCTCTGGATTATGCTATTTGGGGCGTTTTAGAACATGCTACCAATAGAACATCACACAGCAATGTCGACTTTCTTACAGATACTATTAAAGAAGAATGGGAGAAGTTGTCACCCGAATATTTGAGGAACACTTGCGCAAGTTTCAGGAAGCGTGTGAAGGCAGTTATTGAGAAAGGAGGACACATAGAATAAAAACATTTTCTATTATGTCAATTTTCTTGTGGCAAATAAATTGTCATGACTTTCAATAAACTAATTGGTCATACACTGTCTTTCAATCCCTGCCTCAAAATATTGTAAATTTTGCTTCCCCATCCTGTAAATTTAACATATTTCTTACTCAGAGGGGAAGACTGGTACCCTTTAAGGATCCAGTACTGACATTTGTGCAAGAAACTTGGATGGGTGCTCACCAACTTATAAAATCTAGCCCATACCTCACTCCTAAATCCTCTATTTGGTATAACAAAAAAATATTAATTGGCAAAAAAACCTGTTATATGGGAGAAATGGGCCAAAGCTGGAATAAACTTGCTTGGTGACTTACTTAGCAAAAATGGATTAATGTCATTTGATGAATTTAAGCAAAAATTTAACCTTTGACAAGAGGAGTTTTGGAAATTCATACAGATTGGGCTCTGTATTAAAACTACCCAGGGGAGGAACCCTGACCCTGTGACCAGGATTCAAGAGTTAGTCCTTGTAACTAAATATAAAAAACATGGAGCCTCTAAATTTTAAGAACTTTTCAGGGAGGCACGATCCCCCCATTTGGAGGGGCTGAGACTGTGCTGGGAGAAAGACGTGGACGAACAGATTTCAGCAGATAGATGAAGTTGGTTGCATCCTGGCATAGCTGTTCTTGTGAAGCACAATCTCAGCTAATTCAGTACAAATTGTTAAATAGAAACCACTGGACACCTAGTAAACTGGCCAAACTAAAACTTAGGGACAGTGATAAATGCTGGAGGTGCCAGAAGGAAGTGGGAACTCTTGTACCCATGTTATATTCTTGTGAAAAAAATGTACAACAGTGGGAAGGGGTTGTTACCCTCTTAAATGATTTGTTCTGAATGCAACTGTCCAAGACTCCAGCTCTGTGTATTTTGGGTCTGCTGCCAGACAATAACACTCTGACTGCAAGACAGAGACTGTGGATACGTTTAGCTACTACTACAGGATGTAGAATAATTCTGAGACAGTGGAAGTCATCTAGTCCCTGCTGTTTTAAGGAATGGATTGAATTGATGACAAGAATGGTTACCTTTGAGCGAGTCACATACAGAGTAATGGGGAGAGAAGACATTTTCAATGAAGTCTGGGGCTCCTTTCTGACGTCAATTGAGAGGTTGTCTATATAAATGTAAGGTGTCTGGTCTGACCTAATCCAGTATACTGACTGAGAGGTAGAATGAGAGGACAAATGTAGAACTTAAATGTAAGGCACAAGTGGTGTTTTTTTTTTTTTTTTTTTTAAGTTTGTTTGCTGGTGTTTGTTAGTGTTTGTCTTACGTGCATATTTGAAAACCAGACAGTGGATGATGTTTATGTCTTCTATTTTGTGATGATGGCATATGTTGTACTGTCTGTCAAAATATCAATTAAAAAAAACCAAACTAACTAAATTTAACCAAGCAGAACATGTATTATGTTGTATTTGTCAACAAATGACTTCTTTTCTAGATTTATCCTTCCCTAAGTGAATTATCACAATTTATTCCACTATCATCCTCAGCATTTTGCATTTGTCAGTGAAAATCTAGTATTTTCCTATATTTCATTTAATGATCATGTAAATCACAGGTGTCAAACATGTGGCCTGGGGGCCAAATCCGGCCTGCCAAAGGGTCCAATCTGGCCCCCGGGATGAATTTGTGAAATGCAAAAATTACACTGAAGATATTAATAATCAATGGTGTCAAAATCATTTTAATTCAGGTTCCACATACAGACACATACAGTCCAATTAGATTTTAAATGGGTCAGAACCAGTAACATATTATCATAATAACCTATTAATAATGACAACCCCAAATTTTCTGTTTTTTGGTGTAAAGAAGTAAAATTATATGAAAATGTTCACATTACCCAACTATACTTTTACAAAAAACATGAATAACCTGAACAAATATGAACAAATGGAAATGTCTTAAGAAAAGTAAATGCAATTTTACCAATATTCTGCCTGTTACTAAATGTTTTGTGTATTTGTAGATCCACTGTGATTTATAAGTTATAATGTACATGTGTAAATGATAAACTGAGACAGAATATCATTAAAATTACACTATTTTTTCAGTTTGTTCATGTTATTCACATTGTTTGAAAGGATAGTTTGTAGATGTAAACCTTTTCCTAATGTAAATTTACTTTTTCGCTCTTAAACATAGAGAACAGTTTGGTGTTGACATTATTTATATATTATTATGTTATTATTTTACTGGTTCGACCCACTGCAGATCAAATTTAGCTGAATGTGGCCCCTCAACTAAAATGAGTTTGACACCCCTGATGTAGATGTTCTAAAAAGCTCAGTGTAAATTCAAAGGTTATCTTATCAGAACAGAGAAAACTGAAGCAAAAATCAGTTTTGCAGCAAAATATATTGTTACCTGAGTTATTTAAATATATTGATAGAATTAGTGGTGCAAAAGTTATTAAATATTTTAGATCAGTAAATGCTTTTAGTCACCTGCAGCTGTTAGGGTCTGTGAAATGTATAGATGACAAAGGTTGAGCTCATTTCGCCTGCTTTGTCTACTGCACAGGTGTCAAACATACAGCCTGCAGGCCAAAAACAGCCCTCCAAAGGGTTCAATCTGGGATGAATTTGCAAAGGTTACTCAAAAGACATTGCCAGTCAAGTTGTATTGATCACAAAGCTAAATTCTTTTCAGTTCCAGACACCTATTACTAAATGTTTTGTGTATTTGTAGATCCACTGTGATCTGTAAGTTCTAATGCACATGTGAAAATAATAAGCAGAAACATAATATGGTTAAAATTGCAAACATTTTTCTTAAGAAACTTCAGGTTCATGGAAGTTCAGGTTATTCACATTTTTTGTTTAAGAATAGTTTATAAATATAATACTTTCTTGCACTAAAACAAAAAATAAACTTTGGAGTTGTCATTATTTCTAAGTCATTTTACTATTATTTTACCGGTCCGGCCCACTTGAGATCAGATTGGGTGTATGTGGCCACTCAACTAAAATGAGTTTGACACCCCTGATCTACCGTATCATATTCTAAAACAGGGGTCTCAAACTCATTTTCTTTCAGGGGCCATATTCAGCCTAATTTGATCTCCAGTGGGCCGGACCAGTAAAATAATAGTATAATAGCCTGTAAATAATAACGACTCCAAATTTTTTTAGTGCAGAAAATAACATTAAATGTTGAAACTATTTCTATCCAAAACAAAAAAAAGATGTGAATAACTGGAAAAAACAGAAATTTCTAAAGAAAAATAAGTACAATTTTATCAAATATTATGCCTCAACTTATGATTTATACATGTGCATTACAGATCAGATCTACCAAGACACAAAATAGGCAAAATATTGTTAAAATTGCACTTATTTTTCTTTAGCCATTCCAGGTTGTTCATATTTGTTCAGGTTATTGACATTTTATTATTAAAGGATATCAGAATTTAATGTTCTTTGCAATAAATCAAAGAGAAAAAATTGGTGTTGCCATTATTTATAGGCATAATGTCATATTATTTTTCTCACATTAAACCAAGAAGAAAATTTGGACTCATTATTTCTAGGTTATTATGCTATTATTTTTGAGTTTGATGCCCTTGACTGTTAATATCTTCAGGGTAATTTTTGCATTTTGCACTTTGTAAATTCATCTCGCGGGCCAGATTGGAACCTTTGGCGGGCCGGTTTTGGCCCCTGGGCCTCATGTTTGACACCTGTGTTCTAAAAGATCAGCATGTGTTTCAGCCTCACTGACCTGAGAGAGCAGTGTTTATGTTGCAAATCAACTCTTCATGAGCACAGACAAACAGGCCTCCCAAAAGGGATTTTAAAGAGTTTATTTAAATTATGAAGATTGTTTTCCTCAACCCATGAAGAAACACATAATCCTTCTGGTTTGGCACAAAACTGCACACTTTTAGAGAAATTTAGTTTACACTGGACAGGGTAGATATGAAAAACTGTAATCTGGAAAGCTCTTAAATCTGCTACACAAATATAGTGGTGTAAGAAGTACATTTGCCTCAGAAACATGGCAGAGTGGAAAGTTTTATTTTGCCCATGTATTGTAGAAAATATTACACTTTTGATGGAGACATTAAGAAGATACAAGAAGGTCTTTAGCTAATGATTGTATGTTGTTATGATGAGATGCTGAGTAATAAATAATATGGTAACTACAAGCAGATGCTGCAGAAACAAGTTAAGAAAGTCATATATTTAATCTGTCTCTATAAAACATGTTTATGCTAACATAATGGGACAACGACATGACAGTTAAAGTAAAACATAACGTTAGCCTGGCTCTTATGAAACTATAATTTAACTCAGTGAATGTCCTGTTTAGATTTGTCAGGAAGTGGCCAGACGGAGGCGTTTAGGTGTGACGTCTGCAGAGCGAGCTGCTGTTATCAAAGACACTTACCAGCCTCTCCATCCTCACGTCTACCATCTGCAGGTATTCACTGCTGTTTGTGTCATTAATAATGTGAGATTAACACCGTGTTGACCTGCGTCTGCACTGCGACTCCACGCAGGAATCCCACCTCGCTCCAGAGTTCAAGCAGATGGTGGAGTACTGTCGAAGCAGCGGTGCCAGCGCAGAAGGTCTCCTTGAACTTTTGGAGGAAGAGGCAGGTAAGATGAAGAGTATTGAGGATTAAATGGGAAGTGGGGGGGTCATTAAATACTGTCCTCAAACACCAGCTGTAAAACATGCCCAGACGTTTCATGTCAGAACTCGACAATAAATATGAATGTTTCTCCTAATCTTAACATCACTAGTTCTAACCATGTCAGTTACCACATATTTGCAAGATTTTCAGTGTTATAGGCTAATATTACCCTCAAACCTGACTATCCATTATTGCTGTTATTTACTAATTAAATGAAGATTTTAACCCTTTCATGCATACTGGTCACTACAGTGGACAGCTATTCTACAGCTGTTCCCTTGTATATTCATGGATTTTGTTGTTCTTTTCATTGTTTGTTTTTTTACACATATCTTTATTAAAATTTTAAGACACTATATATCTTTTCTGACATGAATTGGTAACATTATGTAGATCTCTCCTGAGCATAAACCCCCAGAATCACAAGCCCTCCCCATAGTTTTCACACAATTTATCAGTAAATACATGTTTCTGTGCATCAAAAATTAAATGCATGGTGTCCAGTTGAGGGGATGTTTTTGCAACTTCATGAAAAATTGGTTCATAAGATTTTTTTTTTTTTTTTTTTTTCATTTTTTTTTTTTTTAACCCTTTCATGCACAGTGGTCACTCCAGTGGTCACTTCAGTGGACAGTTCTTCTCCAGCTGTTCTCTTGTATATTCATGGGTTTGGTTGTTTTAGTTCCAGATCAGCCAACACAGTGGACACTTATGCACCATCCCATAATAATACACTGACATTCAGACCATTACTGTAACTTTACTGTTCTAGATAAACCTGATCTGCACTAACATGTTTGAGTGGAAATCAATTACTAATTGTTATTGGACTGTAATTAACAGCTTTCTTAAACAAAAAGTAGTTTTTTTTTTTTGCATATTATCTCCATGAAGTGAGTAATAAATAGTATTATAGTATGTTAAAATGTGAGAAAACATCAGATTAGCTGCATTAAAAATGTTTTTATTTCATAGTTTTCACACACTCTTTCACTTTCTGATGATGAGTTTTAAATAAATGTTTCTTGGCTTCAAAAATTAAACTTATGGTGTCCACCTGAGTGGACATTTTTGTAACTCCATGAAAAATAGCTTCATTAAAAAAAAACTCAATTGCATTGTTTTTTTTTTTCTTTCAGATGCTTAAAGAGGAATAAAATCATTCAAGAAAAAAATATTGACTAAGGTTCTCAAAATTCATGCATGAAAGGGTTAACAAGGATCTCTGTGTTACCATGTAATTCTTGTATTGTATTAATTTAACTTTACTTCAGTTAAATTACATTATAGCATGGAAGTGAATTGTTATTCCCAAGTTTTTCAAAGTAAAGTAAGCAAATATTCTGTGACTATGATAATCTGACCACATTGACACTACATTTAAGTTTTTCATCAAATCTGTGAAACCTGAGTGAGTAAGTATCACAAATTTGTTAGTTATTCTGTGAATTCCGAAAAGGTTTCGCTTTGGTATGTGAACAAACAGACTGCTTGTGATGGCGTCAATTTCGAAGTTGATCACCATGAGGGGAGTGACTCAGATGCATAATCATAGAAAGACTAACGGATTCCTGATACTTAGGCTATCACTCAGGTTTTACTTTATTTGATGAAAAATTGGTGATGAACGTCATATGCTGCTTTAAAGAAAGTTGAGCAAAGTTAGTAGTAAAACAATGTTTGGTTTTGAACTCCTAAATGTAAGCTACTTCTGTGACTTAATTTGATTTATCTATCAAATCCCACATCATCAGGCGTACGGACAGCTTCTTCCCCTGGGCTGTAAACACACACCATACCTCACTGTAAAGTGCAATAACCACTAACGGAACATGTACCTCATGTCTGGCACATGGATGTTTACACTGCTACATTTACACATTTTTATACAACTTTTATATATTTTTTTATATTTTATTGCAGATATTTCGATTGCACACTATTTTATATTGTATATTTCGGCTAAAATTTGCTTAGAGGTCTTATTTATGTCTTTGTGCATAAGAAATCAATATAAGTGAATCCCCAAAGGAACTTTGTGTTGGTAAATGCAAGTTATGCAAATTTACAGGATTTCAGTTCTGTTGCAACATGTTGATGGTCATATGAACTATGTTTTCAGGTCAAAAATGTCCAATTTCATCACAATTAATGCTATATTTTCATGTCACAAATTGCCAAGTTATATTTGAACTGAATTTACCTGAAAAACAAATATTCTATTCTTTTAGATTCCCCAATTTTTCTTACAAGATTCTATCCTACATATCACATGTTTTATTTTTACAGGTTGCAATATGGAGTATGGTGCTGATCCATCCTGCTTATGTTACGCCAATACATACATTAAGAATGTCACATGTCACTTTTTAAATCAACAGTTTTCTAATAATAAGAATTTTTATGAAGAAATAACAATTCTATATTGTTATTTACTCTTTAGTATGATGATAAACTACACAATAAATAATTCTGATCCTAGTTTTTGCACAGGGATCATTTGTGGAAACGGTGACATGGCTGCCGAGCATCAGTATGATGGGATCTGTAACAACCATGTCACATCCGTCCACTGCCACATTTTGTGTTTTTGTGTCAGCTGTTATTGTTTTAGATCCACAATACTAACATTTATGAATAAGAGGAGAATTAGCAATAGTAAGTATATAAGTTTATTCCTAATAAAGTACTGGTACTGACCAGATCATCATGGGTAATGTCACGTCCGTCCACCAGCAAAAGTTTTCACATACACGTGCTATTGAAAATCCAGTATTTCTGAAAATATAGCTTCCACTGTCAAATAATATGAGTAGTCTGTGCACAAATGTATTAGCATTATTTCAACACAGTTCTATGCATTTCTTACAACTTTTTTTTTTTTTTTTTTTGACAAAAATGGCCACTCATTTGACCCTCTAAGTAAATTTTAGCCGATTTTTAAAATATATGTCTGTATTTTATTGTGTTATTTAGATGTAAGTGTACTGTCGCTGGTAGAGACCACCTGTAATTTTGTTGCACAACCAGTGTAACAATACTGTATTGTATTGTGTTGTATTTTAAATTAAAATTAATATCCACCTGTATTAAGCTCCCATTGTGCAGTTTGAGCAGGTAAACATCAATGAAAAATACCCAAGGCTTAAAAACTTAGAATTTTAAACATTAAAGCTGAAACTTTACTAATAACTCCATGTACTGGCATCAAGGCAGTGAATTACCAATGTAGTAAAATACTTTAGAGAGCATCTTTAATAATAGTGTGATCTTTCTGTTGAAGCTCCGAGGGTGTATCGATTCCCTGTGTTTGAGAAAAGTTTTTGTGAGGAACTGCTGGAGGAGCTGGAGCACTTCGAGCAGTCGTCAGCCCCCAAAGGAAGACCCAACACCATGAACCACTATGGGGTAATACGTCCATTTCAGACTGTACATTGTTTTTTCCTTTAATTTGTCACCTGCATGTACATGACGAGTGTGAAACAAGGTTATAATAGTTTTGGATTTTTCATTGTAGTTTAGTTTTATTTAGTTTAGACTTTTTTTTCTCAAATTCAGTTAGTTTTAATTAGTTTTTAGAGCAGGTTTGCTAGTTTTTATTAGTTTTTGTTATTTTCTAAATGCTTAGTTTTAGTGTAGTTTTTTCATGTCTTTTCTCTTCTTCGCCGTCGCAGTCAAATAAATCCCAGTACAGGACTCTGCTACTTTCTCCCAACTTTAGTCTCCATGTTTCCAGGTAGAGTGGGGACTAGAAGACAACTCTAAACAACAAGTGACGAGAAGTGACAGACCGTTAAATATCATATGGTGCCAGAAGCTAAAAATGCTTGAGGGAAATAAATCGATTTCGTATCAATCCAACATTGACAAAAACGAAAACTAGGGAATTTTATCTATGATTTTTACACGTTTTAGTTAGTTTTGTAAGCACACAATACAGTTTCAGTTAGTTATCGTTTTTTACTTTTAATTATAGTTTTTATTTATTTCAGTTAACGAAAATGTTTTTACAATTCTAGTTTTTGTCATTTCGTTAGTTTTCGTTAACGATAATAACCTTGGTGTGAAAGGTCATTCAGCCTTTTAGCAAAATCTTAAATTATAAAGTAATAAAATGTTAAGATCATTAATTTTTTTTCCATGAGAACTACAGTTCTGTGCAAAAGTTCGATAGGCTAACATTGTCTGTTGGTTTAGTAAAGTTCTATTGACCACACATATGCATTTCTCAGTCTCTGTATTAAGATCCAATCTGATATATGTGAAGGATGTACAGCAGTAAAAACAAAAGTTTCAGGATAAAATCAGCTTCTATAAACCAAAGGAGTCATATTTAGTGTGACTCCCCTTTGCATTTAACATGTCTTTAACCCTTTTTTCAAACAATATGAGATTTATTGCATTAATTTTTTGATGTTTTATACCAGGTTTCATTCAACACGTCAGATGTTTCTAACCGTTTGTGCTGCTTCTTGTCATGGGGTCAGAGGTCACATTAAATAGTGACTTTATCCTTTAGAACCCATTTAGCTCAGTTTTTTGGTGTCTTTTAAGGCTGTGCACATGTTTCCTGTATTTTCTTGTTGTATCTGAAGAAAAGAGAATGAGAAATAAATACATATGTTCATCTCAACCCTGAAAAAAACGGCAAAGCTAAAGGTGGAATAAGACTTTTGCTCAGTACATGATTTTATCCATAAATTCACAGTATCCTTTCCATTTGGCCTTTTCTCAGATCCTCCTGAATGAACTGGGCTTCGATGAGGACTTCATTACACCCCTCCGTGAGCAGTATTTACACCCGGTCACGTCCTTGCTCTATCCAGACTGCGGGGGGCGCTGTCTGAACAGCCAAAAGGCCTTTGTGGTCAAATATGACATGAATGAAGACCTGGATCTGAGCTACCACTACGACAACGCAGAGGTCACGCTCAACGTATCCCTCGGGAAGGACTTCACAGACGGAAACCTATATTTTGGAGACATGAGACAGGTTAGGATGCGTTTACAAATTGATATGATTATTCTGTTTTGTGTAGATTTTGATGTAACAGCGCTCATTTATTTTATTTTATTTATTTATTTTTTTATACTTTATTTTTAACAGATTTTACATTTTTTAACAAACAGACAGTAAAACAAAAAAGGAAAGACATACGAAACAAGAGACATCAACAAGCACAGACAGGGCAGTATCAAAAATTAAAGTACAGCGTTAAATATGTGGGTCAATGAGACACAATGTTATCCCATCATAATAAGAGGGTTGAGTTAGTTTGGGTATTGTCCTGTTTCAGTCCAAGTCAGATCATTCAGATATATTCTCATATTGCATCCGATCATGTCCCGTAAACCTGCTGACTTAATTACATCTGTCATTTTCATAAACATTTGTGCACATTTTCCTGGAATGCATATTTACGCATGTTGATAGTAAAACACACAGATTTTGACACATATGTGTATTTCTCGTGAGAAAAACAAGGTGTTGTCCTATTGGGGCGTCACATCTTCTGGGACAGATGTCCATTTTAGCCAATAATTAGTCAATTTGTCCAAATTATGGTTCAAGGAGAAAGTTAGTTTTTCCATATTTTATATTTCTTTAATAACTCCAATCCATTCCTTCTTTGTTGGGGATTCTTCGCTCAGCCATTTTCTTGTTATGGCTTTTTTTACAGGCTGCCATCATTATATTAATCAGGTATTTGTCTCTAGAGTTGACTGTAGGTGGTAGATTTCCAAGATAAACTGTGCAGAAATCATGTTTACTCTCAAACCCCATTACTGTGTTAATCATTTTCATCATTTCAATCCAGTAAGGTCTAATTTTTGGACAATCCCAGAAAATGTGAAAATGGTCTGCAAGGGCGTTCCCACATTTTCTCCAACAATGCCCATAATTTAGTAGCATTTGTTTTAATTTGGGGGTAATGAAAAATCTGACAATATTTTTCCAGGTGAATTCCTTCCAATGACCTGAATTTGACATGCCTGATTGGGTTTTACAGATGTTCCACAGGTCCTCTTCTGAAATGATTGTTTTGGCCTCTTTCTCCCATTTATATTTAATAGTGAGTGTAGAAACGCCTTTGTTTGATTGTAAACATGAGTAGATCTTTGCAACTAGTTTGCTGGTGACTTTGGATTTATATGCAGCAATCATGATTAGGGATGGGAATCGATAAGAATTTAACGATTACGATTCCATTATCAATTTTGCTTATCGATCTGATTCTCTTATCAATTCTCAATGGGTGAGGGAATAAAAGAGTACAAACGGGTGTGTTTACATTATCTGTCTTTTATATTTCCATCTCTGCACAGAAAATGTACCATATACAGTATGTACAAATAATAATAACAGATGATGCCGGGCCTGGTTCAGGGGTGGGGGGGCAGTGAAAGTGAAACTACAGGCGCTTTATTAATTCCTCTATTGCCGCATGTCCACTATGTGGAACCAGTTCGACTCGACTCAGCCCGTCTCCCGTTGTTATGCACCTCATTTCATTTCCCCTTCCTTCGGAAACTTGTATTTGAGGGGGTATGACGTTTGTTGCCTGCACCGGAACCAGAACTGGGCTCGGTGTTCACTCTGCTGCTACATTCACAAGCGTCGCTCAGTAGTGAATAAAATACGTGACATTCCTGTAAATGATTCACATGCTGTGGACAAATGTTTGAGTGTATTGGAGGAATTCCACCCTTTTGAAGAAATGGAAGCTTTGCAAGTGTTACAAGTGGACCTAGTGTTGTCTTTTTGGAATGTTTCTGTCTCAACACCATGTTGGCTACATCCTGACCAAAACAATGCAGGGTACGTGTGGCATCATCGCGCGTGCGCAACGAAGGCGAAATCGATAAGCAGAATCGTTAAGCAGGCAGGCAAACAATTCCAAGGAATCGAGCTACTGGGATCCGGTTCTCAAAAAGAACCAATTCTCGATTCCCATCCCTAATCATGATGTCAGTTAAGTCCGTGTTTCTGAGTTCCACTTTTTTTATAATGCTGTTAAAATAGGTTCTAATCTGAAGGTATCTAAAAAAATCTTCCCTTCCCAAGTAATATTAATCTTTGAGTTTTTGAAAGTTGTTTAGTCCTCCATCATCTGAAATTACACAGTGTGCTGTAATGCCTCTGAAGGACCAAAGTTGAAATCTGCTATCCATCCGGGCCGGTTTAAAATCCTCGTCATATGCCACCCACAGTGCTCATTTATGACTCTTTGCTGCTCGTTCCAGGTGCCTTTAAGTGAATCAGAGTGTACCGAGGTAGAACACAGGGTGACCGAGGGCCTCCTCCACCGGGGCCAGCACATGCACGGGGCCCTACCCATCTCCTCCGGTCAACGCTGGAACCTCATCATTTGGATGAGAGCCTCACAAGAACGCAACAAACTCTGTCCCATGTGCAACCAGAGGCCGTCGCTTGTAGAAGGGGAAGGATTCGCCGATGGGTTCACCAAGGAATCCGCCTCTCTGCTGAACAGTTTGTGTGTATTGACGTGACATCCTAAGACACAGGTGTCAAACATGCAGCCCGGGGGCCAAATCCAGCCCGCCAAAGGGTCCAATCTGGCCCACAGGGTGAATTTGTGAAAAATTGCAAAAATTACACTGAAGATATTAACAGTCAATGGTATCAAAATCATTTTAATTCAGGTTCCACATACAGACACATACAGACCAGTTAGATTTCAAGTGGGTTAGACCAGTAAAATATTATCATAATAACCTGTAAAAAATGACAACCCCACATTTTCTCTTTGTTTTTTGGTGTTAAAAAAAAGTAAAATTACATGAAAATGTTTACATAACCAAACTATACATTTACAAAAAATGTGAATAACCTGAACAAATATGAACAAACGAAATTGCCTTAAGAAAAGTAAATGCAATTTTACCAATATTCTGCCTGTTACTAAATGTTTTGTGCAATTGTAATTCACATGTGTAAATGATAAACTGATAAACCGAGGTATAATATTGTTAAAATTGCACTTGTTTTTCTTAAGACAATTCAAGTTGTTCATGTTATTCAGATTTTTAAGGAAACTTTGTAGATGTAAACCTGATCATAAGAGAATTTTACCTTTTTATACTGTGATTATTTTACTGGTCCGGCCCACTTGAGATCAAATCGGGCTGAATGTGGCCCCAGAACTAAAATGAGTTTGACACCCCTGTCCTAAGAAGTGGATTCACACTCTGGGACTCCCTTTGGTTGTATGTAAAAGTGCATAGACGCAGACACCCTCCCATAGAAGCTGCAAGAATAAATTAGCTAGATAATTTGTTCAAAATAATAGGGAATTTGAATGTGTTCCAAATTGGAATAATGATTATTTATTATCTTTACTATCGATTATGTAATATACTGTACTTACAGCTCTGGAAAAAAATAAGACACCACTGCAAAATGATCACTTTCTCTGATTTGACCATTTATAGGTATGTGTTTGAGTAAAATGAACATTTTTGTTTTATTCTGTAAACTACCGACAACACTTCTACCAAATTTCAAATAAAAATATTGTTATTTAGAGCGTGTATTTGCAGAACATGACACATGGTCAAAAAAACAAAAAGATGCAGTTTTCAGGCCTCAAATAATGCAAAGAAAACCAGTTCATATTCATTTCTAAACAACACAATACTAATGCTGTAACTTGGGAAAAGTTCAGACATCACTATTTGTTGGAATAAATTCAAATTCAAGAAACTCAGGAATGTTCAATAGCTTCTGACCATCCATTTTTCTCTTGATTATATTCCACAAGTTTTCAAAGTGGGTTCAGGTCTGGAGATTGGGCTGGCCATGACAGGGTTTTCATCTGGTGGTCCGTCATCCATGCCTTTACCGACCTACCGACGAGTCCAGGAGGATTATCCTGATAGAAAAACCAGTCCTCAGAGTTTGGGAACATTGTCAGAGCAGTAGTCCAGTCGTATTCAATAGTTATTTTTGGATTCCAATTACTTTTGCGGTACTAATAGCACTGTTTTTGCCTATTGTAAGAAGATAGTGATGGCCACAGTAGTGGTTTTTATACTTCTCCTTCTTAAATAAGACATGGATCAGATGTTTATTCCGTAGAATAAGGTGTGTTTGTCTTGGAATTCAACAGACACAAAAATGGAATGGCTGTCATACATGCACACATGCTGATTTCACAGGAAATTGCAGCGGTCTCTTGATTTTTTCCAGAGCTGTAATTCTGCTGTCTAAGTTTTGTGTCTCTTGCTGTATCTCAGTACAAGTGCCTTAAAGGTTCAGTGTATGATATTCAGTGCTATCTAGTGGTGAATACTGGAACCACATGAATACCCCTTGTGTCACTGTCCCCTATGGTAGCCCTTCAAAATGTACTGTGGCTCTTTTATAACGTTCTCCATGGAGACAGTATTTTTCTTTAGGGTTTTTTGGTGAAAGGGATATTAACTCTGCTTGACGTTTGATTACAATAGGTCACAGAAATGCACCTTACTCACTGGATTCCACCTGCGATAAAATGAAAAAGGAACGACAAAGTACAAGCGTTGTACATCTGTGGAGGTGACCTGTTCTTCTATAGACGTACATGGATCATTTTAAAGTGATGAAAACAGTGATTCTTATTGTCAGCTATGAAAACATAATGATGAAAATTAAATACGAAACTTATCTTCTGTCTCCAGTTAGTTCCCTTTAAAATGTAAACACCGAACCATTAGAAATGTGCACTATGTTGTTTGTTGTGCATTTCAGTTTAAATAAACGCACAGACACAATCTGAAAGAGTTTAGAGCAGGGGTCTCAAACATGCGGCCCAACGGTTCCAATCCGGCCCGTGGGATGAATTTTCAAAGTACAAAAATTCCACAGATCTATTTTAGTTCAGGTTCCACATACAGACCAATATGATTTCCAGTAAAATAACCTACAAAAAATAACGACTCCATGTTTTCTTCTCGGTTTAATGTGAAAAAAATATCACATTATGTCTATAAATAATACAAACTTCAAATTTTTGTCTTTGTTTTAGTACAAAAATTAACATTAAATTATGAAAATATTTACATTTACAAACTATCCTGTAACAATAAAATGTGAATAACCTGAACAAATATGAACAACCTGAAATGTCCAAAGAAAATTAGGCACAATTTTAACTATTTTCTGCCTGTTCCTCAGTGTTTAGCGTCTTTGTAGATCTGATCCATAATGCACATGTAGAAATAAGTTAAGGCAGAATATTGTTAAAATTGCACTTATTTTTCTTAAGAAATTCCTTTTTTTTTTTCAGGTTATTCATATCTTTTTTGTTTGGATAGTTTATAAAAGTATTTTCATAATTGAATGAGGTTCTTTTTGTACTAAAACAAAGACAAAAATTTGGAGTTGTCATTATTTATAGGTTATTTTGTTATTATTTTACTGGTTCGGCACACTGCAGATCAAATTGGTCTGAATGTGGCCCCTGAAAGAAAATGAGTTTGAGACCCCTGGTTTAGAGTTTGTTATCCTGCTTGGCATTTTTTCACACATGGACAAAAGGAACTACTGTTGAACTAATAATCTTGTTTTGGGTAGATTTTCCAAAATTCTACAGTGGTCAGACAAGCCTTTGTATTAATAAAGAACATTTTTATGCCAAAATAATGAATTAATAATGTGTTTTTAGGATAGAGGTTGCATTAAAATATATACTTTTTAAGCAATTTCAATTTCCATAATTTAACCCTGTATAGCCTGAACCATTAAAATCACTGACAAAAATTCCACTTCTTTGAAACTGGAGCCTGTACTGGTCCTTCCGTACAACCAAAAAATTTTTTTTTCAAATTTCAACTTCCATATATGAGTTTCAATTTTGTATCATATTTGATACATCAGGTCTCAATGCTCCAGTATTATTTTTGAACAAACAAAAACATAATATAACACAAGCATGTCTAACAAATTGCTAATTCTTTTTCAAAATTGGCAAAGTTCTGCCTCCTTCCTCATTAACCCTTTCATGCACGAATTATGAGAACCTTAATCAAAATTTTTTCCTGAGTGTTTTTATTCTTCTTCAGGCATGAAAAAAACATTGTGATTGAAAATTTTCTTCTGAAAAATAAATTAAAAAAAAAAAAAAAATAAAATAAAAATAATTTAAAAAATACATTAAAAAAATAATGAAAAAAAAAAAAAATTCTTATGGACCTATTTTTCATGAAATTGCAAAAATGTCCACTCAGCTGGACACCACACGTTTAATTTTTGATGCACAGAAACATGTATTTACTGATAAATTGTGTGAAAACTATGGGGAGGGCTTTGTGATTCTAGGGGTTTATGCTCAGAAGAGATCTACAAAATGTTACCAATTCATGTCAGAAAAGATATGTAGTGTCTTAAAACTTTATAAAGATATGTGTAAAAAAACAAAACAAAACAACGAAAGCAACAAAATCCATGAATATAGAAGAGAAAAGCTGTAGAATAGCTGTCCACTGTAGAGACCAGTATGCATGAAAGGGTTAATTTAATCTTGTAGTGTCACTGGAAAGGCCTCTGGTGGATTATCTGTGTATTGCATGTATCTAATTGTATACATCAGGTTTTTCCAGAAAAAAAAAAAAATCACACTGATCATGTAGAGGGCTTCAAAACTCATGTATCAAATGTGATACGTTTGGCATTGTAGGGTTAAATGATTCTAAACATTTTTTTCATTCATTATGTTGTTTATAAGTGGCCAGAAAGTTGGGAAAATGTCCCAAAGTAGTATTAATAAATGACTTCTTCTGTCTGACTTTACAGCCTGAAAACAGCAAAGATATTCACATTACTATTTGCCATTTTCATGTTAATTGTCAATTAAGTGATTGCTTCAGCTGCACATTCAGTAGACGGCCTTTAATTAGTTTTGACTCCATCTGTCTTTGTCCATAAATCCAGATGAATAATATTAACAACGTCTGACTGTAATCTGGCTGCTGACCAGATGTGCCGACAGAGTGAATTAGGAAAAAAAAAAAAAAGAAGAAGAACGCAAACAGAGATTTGTAATCATCTGTATTTAAGTGCTGAGATGATGAAACCACACAGAGATGTCCAAGTTCAACACAAAACAACATCAATAATTTGGAACATTTTAATTACATACATTATCAGTCCAGTCTAGACCATCCGTTGTGTAGGTTATTGGAACTGCTGTAGGAACGCAGCGGTGCAGTCGAAGGTTAATTATATTCTCATACAGAATGAGAAACAAACAAACCTTTATGCTTTGTTTTTCATTAATCCATCCTCTGAGCAACATTAGAACATCAGGGATTTTGGTTGTTTCTTTTTGGTTCGGGTAAATGTGTACGGGGTCGTAGAAATGAGGGGAAACGGGGAGGAAGGCACACTACAGCGTATTCAGACACACAATGGGAATACAAGCCTAGCGTAATGGAAAGGCTTTGTACAGTTCACATCACAGTCTCGTGGTAAACAGTTCCGTCACTCAAATTGTGCTTTTCACATTTCCTGCCTTTAAACCACAGGTGTCAAACATGCGGCCCGGGGGCCAAATCCGGCCCACCAAAAGTTCCATTCCGGCCCGCAGGATGAAAGTGTAAAAATGAACCTGAACAGTTAAGGTTGTCACAATCGTTTTGGTTCAGGTTCCACATACAGACTAATGTGATCTCAAGTAAAAATAATAACACAATAATCCATAAATAATGACAACGACAAATTTTCTTTGTGAACAATTATGTGGAAAAAATTTAAGTGAAAAAAAAACAAAACATTACACTGTGAAAATATTTACATTTACAAAACTGTTCTTTCACAATAAAATGCAAATAAATACATAAATAAAAACAAAGATGAACAACCTGAAATGTGCAATTTTAACAATATTCTGCCTGTTACTAAATGTTCTGTGCATTTATAGATCCACTGTGATCTGTAGTTGTGTTAATATAAGATGCGATATTGCAGAAAATATTCAAATTTTAGTTCCAAACTCCAAAATTTGAACTATATTCTGCCTGTTACCAAATGTTTATGTAACATTGTGTGTAAATGTACATGTATAAATAATAAGTCGAGGCAGAATATTGTTAAAATTGCACTACTTTTTCTAATTAAATTTCTGTTTTTTTCAGGTTATTCACATCTTTTTTGTGAAATGTAAATATTTTCAGAATTTAATTGGGCTTTTTGTACCAAAACAAAAAGAAAAACTTGGATTTGTCATTATTTATAGGTTATTAAGTCATTATTTTACTGGTCTGGCCCGCTTGAGATCAAATTGGGCTAAATGTGGCCCCTGAACCAAAATGAGTTTGACACCCCTGCTTTAAACCAATCTCTGTACAGACAGGCTAATATGAAGAACATGTACAGACACCGCAATAAATTAGAGTTTAGAGTAGATTTGGAGTAATTTATATCATAGTATAATATCAATATATATAGCTATTTGTATAAAGATAAATATTTTCACATCAAGTTTACTATACAGATAAATATATCCTCTCTCTTTATACAATTCCGTACTCAATATATCTTTAAAAGCAAAATTTGTCAGAAAGCAGATGCAGCTAAAGCCGTGACTTCTCCAACTGTAGTCACTGGTTCACTCGGTTACAGTGGCTTCCCCTCAGCTGTGCCACTCAGTACTGTCCACATGCAGCAGTGGCCGTGCACAGCATTCCATACTCATCCAACGCTGCTCCGACGGCAAGATGTCTGGTCTCAGCTTTATAACGTGGTCTCGCTGCTCATGTCCCGGGGCCGGTGGTGGTCAATGTCCGAGTCGTAGTCCGATTCCATCTCGATCTTGACCTGGGGCACGGGGCAGGTCATCCCTCGGCCCATAGGCGCGGCTGGAGACGACGGGCAGGAGATCTTCAGGTGGAGGGTGATGCTGAGGAAGGGCAAGTTCCGGTTACCAAACACCCACAGCAAACGACACAGAGTGGAAACCAGGGCTGAAGGGGGTCAAAGGCACCGAAGTCCAGGAGCCACATACAGGTGCGGCTCAGAAAATTAGAATATCGTGAAAAAGTTCAATATTTTTTGTCACTGTTGAGCCGCATTATGTAATAAATTCCCATTATGTAATAAAAGTTCAAAATGTAATAAGAATGTCACGTCATCTTGTAATAAAGCCGCATCATGTAATAAACTGACGCCTTTTGTAATAAACTACCTCAATGCATTATGTAGTAAATTTTTTTCCACATTATGTAGTAAGTTATTACAATTTGAGAAATTTATTACAAAATGCACTTGACATTTTTATTTCAAAAAATGTAATAACATGGTTCGTCATGTACGGTAATAATCCAAATTAAAATAATTTCAGAGCAATTTAGAAGAAATTAGTCACAGGAGCTGCAGGTAATGGAATCAGAACTTTAACCACAGTTTAAAGATTAATTTAACACATTAGATTTTCCTGAAAATAAAAATGTGTCAAGTGCATTTTGTAAATAAATTTCTCAAATTGTAATAACTTACTACATAATGCGAAAAAATTTACTACATAATGCACTGAGGTAGTTTATTACATAATGCGGCTTTATTACAAAATGACGTGACATTCTTATTACATTTTGAACTTTTATTACATAATAGGAATTTATTACATAATGCGGCTCAACAGTCACTCATTTCAGAAAGTGAAACCCATATATTATATACAAGGTGGGGAAGCAAAATTTACAATATTTTGAGGCAGGGATTGAAAGACAGTGTATGACCAATTAGTTTATTGAAAGTCATGACAATTTATTTGCCACAAGAAAATGTACATAATAGAAAATGTGTTTATTCTATGTGTCCTCCTTCTTTCTCAATAACTGCCTTCACACGCTTCCTGAAACTTGCGCAAGTGTTCCTCAAATATTCGGGCGACAACTTCTCCCATTCTTCTTTAATAGTATCTTCCAGACTTTCTCGTAATAGTTTTGCTCATAGTCATTCTCTTCTTTCCATTATAAACAGTCTTTATGGACACTCCAACTATTTTTGAAATCTCCTTTGGTGTGACGAGTGCATTCAGCAAATCACACACTCTTTGACGTTTGCTTTCCTGATTACTCATATGGGCAAAAGTTTCTGAAAAGGTATGGATAATAGTGTTAGGTATGATTATGACATCAATATATGTTTGGTTTCAAAACAATTGACGTAGTGCCTGCTGAGAAAAAAACAACTAAATGTTCATTGTAAATTTTGCTTCCCCACCCTGTATTATAAATTCAGCTTTCATAATGTTTTATACATCCATACCAAAGCAGTGGGAAGGAATTTATTTTTTTAGGTGGAGAACATTTGTTAAGTTTTGTCACTGGTCCCTATAGCCATCTATTTTAGGGATTTCATATTTATTAAAAAAAAAAAAAAAAAAAAAAAAGTATGTGTTTGAATTAACAAAGATTTAGAGCTGCCACATTCTTTTTTTATTTATGTATAAAGCAACATGTAACACTTCTATTTACTGTCTCTGTTCTTTTAATGTTTTGTTTTTGCAAAATAAAGTGTTATTAAGAACACTTGGATGTATAATTTTTGACTTACACTTTACTTAGAGCCAGCAGATACTGCTCATACGTCATCATACTTGTGTTATATCATACAATTGATAATATGTTATGTAACTGAGGACTTGAGGTTCTTCCTACAAACACTGTTGTCACGTTGGTGTGGATATATAAAACATTATGAAAGTTGAATTTATAATACATTATGCCTACACTTATAATACTTTATTAACCTTGGTATAAGTTGTTTTACATGATCATAAACTGTTGTAATGACTTTTATAATGCATTATAATGTCTTATGAATGTGCGCCTAATGCATTATAAACTAGACCTTCAAGTAAAGTGTTACCGAAACATCATAATTACAAAAACACCTGAACTTCTTTACAGTAAACTGACTTTCTTCGGTGACGTCCATCAACATTCCACACGTCAGTCAGAGGACAGACGTTTCCTGTTGCCTTTCTGTAGGACCAATCAAATACAGGGTAGTCTGCAATACAGGGCAACGGTGGCATGGAATACATTGCCACAATTTTTAATTTCAGATATTCAAGCAGGTAGTTTTTCTAAAAGGTTGAGAATTGTCATATTTACCCAAGAATAACTGTCTGAGCTATTGCACATCCTATAATGACATCATCTAGACCACAAGTGTCAAACTCATTTTAGTTCTGGGGCCACATTCAGCCCGATTTGATCTCAAGTGGGCCGGACCAGTAAAATAATCACAGTAAAAAAAGGTAAAATTCTGTTATGATCAGGTTTACGTCTACAGAGTTTCCTTAAAAATCTGAATAACATGAACAACTTGAATTGTCTTAAGAAAAACAATTGTGATTTTAACAATATTCTGCCTCGGTTTATCAGTTTATCATTTACACATGTGCATTACAATCACACATAACAGTTAGTAACAGGCAGAATATTGGTAAAATTGCATTTATTTTTCTTAAGACATTTCCGTTTGTTCATATTTGTTCAGGTTATTCACATTTTTTGTAAATGTATAGTTTGGTTATGTAAACATTTTCATCTAGTTTTACTTTTTTTAACACCAAAAAACAAAGCGAAAATGTGGGGTTGTCATTATTTATAGGTTATTATGATAATATTTTACTGGTCTGACCCACTTGAAATCTAATTTGTCTGTATGTGGAACCTGAATTTAAATGATTTTGACACCGCTGATTGTTAATATCTTCAGTGTAATTTTTTCAATTTTTCACAAATTCACCCCACGGGCCGGATTAGACCCTTTGGCGGGCCGGATTTGGCCCCCGGGCTGCATGTTTGACACCTGTGATCTAGACGGTTTGTTTTTTTTTTTGTTTGCTGTGGAGCTGTTTTTATTTGTTTTTATTTTTATTTTATGTTCTGATTTTTTGTTTCTGATTTTTTGGTTTATTTCTTCTTTTTTTCTGTTGTTGGTATTATCATTGTTATTGTAATTGTTGTGTTTTGTGTGCTGTTGTTGATTTTTGGTTGTTGTGTTGTTGTGTTGAGTGTATGTACATCCTGTTTGTCGAGTGACTTGTGGGAAATTGTGGTGCTTTGTTTATGTGTTGTTGACCCCAGGATGAGTAGCTGCTGTGGTGTGCAGCGGCTAATGGGGATCAAACTAATAAACTAAACTAAACATTAAACATAGAGTGAAATATTTCAAGCCTTATGTCTTGAAATTTTGATGTTTACGGTTTACAGATAATGAAAACCCCAAATTCTGTGTCTCGGAAAATTAGAATATTGCATAAAATCAATTAAAAAAACATATTTTAGAGTTTCTCCCCCTTATCTCTCTAAGTTCAAAGGGGATGTACTTGCTTTTGCTACTCTATCAGCTAGAAGACTAATTCTAATTAACTGGAAATCAACAGCACCTCCCCATCATACCCGTTGGATTAGAGATACTCTTTATTTTCTTAAACTGGAAAAAATCAGACTCTCTTTAATTGGCTGCTCCAGTAAATTTGGGAAACTATGGGACCCATTTCTTTGATTGGTCAAGAAAACAGATCTTTCACTCACCCCTGACTGACACCAAGGTTGTCTTTGTTTATGCTACTCCTGGTGTGAGGAGAACTATGTGCCACTGCTCAGACTTGCGATGTGCTGATTGTACTCTATTAACACTCTGGTATACCGTCCAGCAAGGCCCTTACTAAGCACCAAGTGGGCCTTTTTGGCACACTTGTGGAATAATGTCAAAAAAATTTTCATAGTTTGTTTTTAATTCTTTTACACTTTTTTCTATTTCATCAACTTCAGCTGTAAACAAAAATTCCAAACACTCAATAACTGTCATATTTTTTAACCCTTTAAATGCCGTGTTTGTAATGTAAACAAACCATTTTTTTGGATGCAAAAACACAAAAAAATTATTTTTTTCAATATACTCCATAAAAAGTGGATCACATATTATTTGATTTTTGCATCCTGGCATATGTCAATGATTAACTCCAACATTGGTTAATTTGCATTATTATTTTTGGCGCTAGGTAAAATGTTCAAAAATACTAGCATCTGTCACCAAGTGTTCCAAAAAGGCACACCTATAAATCAAACTATTAAATATTATATATTGATTTATTTTTCTGCTCTAAATTGATTTTATTTTTGTAAATCAAGGTCAGCCCTAATCATACATATCAAATAATCATTCATTTTAGATTTTTTTTAACCCTTTAAATGATCTCTTTTCATCATGATGTCACTACATTTTTTGATACAAAAATCACATAAAAATGTTTTTTTTTCAAAATACTACAGAAAAATTGGATTACATATGATTTGATTTTTGCAGTCTGGCATATGTCAATGATTAACAGCAACATTAACAACGTTAATAAATTAATTTAGACCCTCCCCTCTCAAAAGAAGCCCAGATATCAGTAAAAGCAGGATTTATGCCTTGTTGGCTTACGGATCAAAAACAGTGGTTATAATGGAAGAAATAGTGCGTTTTGGGCACACTTGGGAGACAGATGTTAGTCTTGTAATTTTATTTTGTTTACAATGTGCAAATTTTAGTTGGTGGCCAGAATTTTAAAGATCATGCAAAAATGAACAACTTTTGAATTCTAACCTTATTTAAATTGTGAAAAATAATATGAAGTTTTTTAACACCAAGTGCAAAGTGTGCGTAAAAGGCGCACCCGGATACCGGAGGGTTAATACCTGACTGATGTGATGATGTTTCTATTATTTTTTGTTTGTTTGTTTTTTGTTGTTGATTCTGTCCTAGTCCTACCTTTGTTTGTTTACTTATTGATTTATTTTATTTAATTAATTAATTAATTAATTAATTAATTTATTTATTTATTTTTTTTTTTTACTGTGGTTCTAGTATTATAAGAGTTGTTTGGGTGTACATTAATACTTCAGTAATCACTCTCTTGATCTTTGGTTTTTCTTAAGAAAAATGTATAATTATCTCTGTAATTTTTCTGATACATTTGTATACATCTGCACAACCCAATAAAAAAAAGTTTGAAGAAAAAAAAAGGATATTTTAAACAGAAATGTCAGGCTTGTGAAAAGTATGCTCATTTCTATGTACTCAATACTTGGTTGGGCTTCCTTTCACATGAATTCCTGCATCAGCGTATCATGTCATGGAGGTGATGAGCCTGTGGCTCTGCTCAGGTGGAATGGAAGCCCAGGTTGGTTTGATAGTGTCCTTCAGGTCATCTACATTGTTGGATCTGGTGTCTCTCATCTTCCTCTTGACAATACTCCAGAGATTCTTGATGGGGTTCAAGTCAGGTGAGTTTTCTGGTCAGTCAGTCACATGTCTAATGAGTCATATAATATATGGGTTTCACTTTCTGAAATGAGTGACAAAAAATATTGAACTTTTTCATGATATTTGAATTTTTTGAGCTGCACCTGTACAGTGGACTGGACCAGTAAAATAACAGCACACTAACCTATGAATAATAACTCCAAATGTTTCTCTTTGTTTTGTAACAAAAAAGTACAAGTGCAATTTTAACACTATTCTGCTCACTGCAAAAATCTAAATCTTACCAAATGTATTTTTCTCGTTTCTAGTCAAAATATCACATCACACTTAAAGTAAGACATAATCAGACTATCTACCTGGGTCTAATACCTAATGTTGTGATTAAAACAAACGACGCTTACTTATTTAAAATTTTAATTCTTGCCTGCAAAATGGTAGTCACAAGGAACTGGTTAAAAAATGACCCTCTTCAACTAGAGCAATGGTTGCACATTATAGAGGAAATATATACCATGGAAAAATTAACATGTCATCTGCGGATTAAGGTGGGAACTTTTAAGCGAAGATGGGAAAAATGGACCATATTCAAGGACACTAATTCCTGATGCTGGATCTGATACGGAAAAGCAGTCAAGTACACAAGGGACAGCATCCCCCCCCCGCCCCTTGTTGTATTGTGTTTTTTTTTTTTTTTGATACTGCAATGTAAAAATGATTTAAAAAAATTAAAATAAAAAGTAAAAAATAAATAAATAAAAAAAGACATAATCACCTAAAGAGTAACTTTTCAGTGAGATATAAGAACTTGTTTTTAGACAATCGATCTTGAAAATCTTATTCCAAGAAATCTTACTGTAACATTTAATTTGAATATTATTTTATTTCCAAATTATTAATTTTTGTTTATTATTTTGATATTTGTTTACGTTGTAATTGAAATATTATTTCATTAATTATTTAGTCCATTTATATTATATATTCTTTCGTTATGTTTCTTCTTGCCTTTCTTAATATTTTGGTTCCTGCCTATTGTTTGTGGTACGACCTGTTTTGGCGTGACACAAGAGTTGAGTCCATGGTGGCGCGCGTTCAGTGTATGTTGTACTGAGCTGCGGACAATAAAGCTTGCTGAAACTGTCCTGCCGTTTGGTGATTATTAGCACAGAAGAGGGCAAAACGTATCAACACCAAGAATACCATTGTAACCTGCCTTACCCACAGCCCTGGTGAGACAAGCAATATTTCAGGGTTACATTACCAAGATAATTTTCACTTATTCCATTGGCAGATTTTTTTTGCTTAATTCAAGATTTTTTTTGCCTAATTCAAGCAAAAAAAAAAAAAAATCTGCCAATGGAACAAGTGAAAATTATCTTGGTAAGATTTCTTGAAATAAGATTTTCAAGATCTATTGTCTAAAAATAAGTTCTTAAATCTCACTGAAAAGTTACTCTTTAGGTGATTATGTCTTATTTTAAATGTGATGAGATATTTTGACTAGAGATGAGAAAAATACTCTTGACTTTTGCAGTGCCTCAGTTTCTCGTTTACCCATGTGCATTATAACGTACAGATCACATTGGATCTACAAAAGCACAAAACATTTAGTAACAGGCAGAATGTTGTAAACATTCCACTTCTTTTTCTCAAGAAATTTCAGATTGTTTGTGGTTGTTTAGATTGCACTAAAATCACACCAAAGGTCACAGAGAAGATCACACTAGAACAAAACAAAAGAAACAATTGGAGTGTTCATCATTTCTAGGTTATTTCAAACTGGGCTGTATGTGGCTCTGGAACTAAAATGAGTTTGACACCATCGACTGTTAATATCTTCAGTGGAATTTTTTGCACTTTGTAAATTCCTCTCTTGGGCCTGATTGGACCCTGTGGTGGGTCAGTTTTGGCCCACAGGCCATATGTTTGACACCCCTAAGCTAATGGTAAACTGAGCTACTGTTGTGACACATTTAAGTGTATTAGGAATAATTGGAAAGGTCAACTCTGGGGGGAAAGAAGGGAACATATTTTTGATCTCTTGATGGATGGATCATATTTCTAATTACATTTATCAAGCATGTGAAGTCATGTATTGTAATAATGGTGTAAGGGACTTATTACATTGGTTCCCTTTTTTTTCTTTCTTTTTTTTTTAAATTATTGGCCTCAGAGATTAAATGTGGTAAATCTTACATACTTTAATAAGGTGAAATGGAAAATAAGT
Organism: Sphaeramia orbicularis; assembly: GCF_902148855.1. Lineage (NCBI taxonomy): Eukaryota > Metazoa > Chordata > Actinopteri > Kurtiformes > Apogonidae > Sphaeramia > Sphaeramia orbicularis. Next base: position 40,232,121 of record NC_043965.1, on the reverse strand, counting down.
TACAATAGTGGTGGTTAGCTGATGTTTTCAGTGTGTATAATAAAGTGCTGTTGCACATATAAATTGATTAATGTACATTTATGCAATGGATTTATGCATCTTACACTAGAAAGAACCTGTAAAGTGAATGTATTATAATGTGCAGACAGTGTTTTGAAGTAGATCTGGTAGCTTCCAGATAAACATTCTTTTTGAGTAAAACCCATTCTCTCATTAATTCTCACAATTTCACATTTTGTATTTTGGAAACTACAGCCAACCAGTATTTTTGATTTTGTATCAAACTTGGTCAAAGTTTCACTACTTTTATTTTTAAGGTATTTTATTTGTAGAGCAGTATAATCTATGCAACACATTTTTTTTTTTTTTTTTTTTTAAGTTCACAGCAAAAATTGGAGAGTTGAAATTTCATGGTTAAACATTTGAGAGTCAATTTTCACTCTCAAAGTGTAGTTTTAACTCACTGAGTTAAATGTCACTCAGAGTTGGGGTTAATGAAAAGAGTTAGTCAAAGCCTGTGGAAATTAACTCAGGAAAAGTGTTGTTTTGCATCTCTCCAGTGTTAATTTGCCTGGCCCCTGCATTTCAAACCAGGTGAACTTGTGCAATTTGTATGAGACTGTCAGTGTCAGAGAGAAAAAAGAGGAAAATTAATTTTCTAAAAAAAAAAAAATGCATCAGCTTTCTTTGAATCATCCTGTTCACATTGAATTTTAAGTCATTTTTAATGGATTCACTTTTTTATGATTAAAATTAACACTACTTTCAGAGTGAAAATTAAGTAAAATGAGTGTTATTTTTGTTACTTTCATGGTGTTAATTTAACTCTGTTTGAGTTAAAGGAGAAACTCTGATTGTGTAAATAATAAATCCATATGGGTTAATTTAACCCAGGTTGGTGAGATTATGAAGAGTGACTGTGGCTCAGTTGGTAGAGCCAACTTTGGTCCAATGACCAAAGGGTTGGCAGTTCGAATCCTGGCTCTGACTATCCATGTATCGAAGTGTCCTTGGGCAAGACACTGATGTCACTGTATGAATGTGTGTGAATGTGAGGAATTATAAAGCGCTTTGGGCACCATGAAGATGTAAAAAATGTGCTATATAAGTTCAGTCCATTTACCATTTATGAACTCTTGTGAGTGTTGGTAGTTAAATCAGTCAGTGTTAAGTTAACTCAGGTATCTGAGTTAAAAAGGCAACTCTGGCATAGTGTTAAATAATTAGCTCCAATGAAAATGTTAATTTAACTCTGTAAAGTGTGGACCTATATAAACTCTGAAAAAGACTTAAAATCAACTCTGTGGGAGTTGATTCAACTCTCCAATTTTTGCTGTGTTGGCAAGCATTAGAAAGTTTTCGAATATGACTCTTTTTTGTGTGTATTATTTTTTGCTTCTTTGAATTTTATCTATAATATGTTGTGCAAAGAAGTTAGTTAGTAGCAATCAGGAAGCTTGTACCATTTCAAAAGTCGAAATAAATCAATAAAAAAAAAAAAAAAAAAAAAAAAAAGTTAAGGAATCCCTGTATTATTCTCCACACAGGAGAATATGCTGTTTTTTCAAGAAGCTTTTCATATTAAAAAAAAAATAAAAGCAGGTTTCAGAGGTTTTGAGATAAGCATAAGATAGTACAAGCAAAGCAGCATATTTATCTAAATCCACATTTTGAAAAACAAATTTGTGTTTTTACCATGAATAAAACATTACACTGTCAGTTCCAAACCATGCCTGTTTCAAGGCAATGCAGACACAATGGATAATGCTGAGTCTCCACAATGGGGCGAAGAAAATACATTTATGCGTTAACTTTTAGAAAATGAGCTTTGTAAAGTTGCAGGTTTTCCAGGAGAAGCCTCATCAGCTTCACTTGCGTTGTATTTGCTGTATTTCATTTGGTGCTACTGTAGCTATAGGGGAAACAGGAGTCAGGCTACATATCACATGCAGTCAACTAAAGAGATTCAACACATACAGGAAAAAGAAACAACCAAAACAATGATGCCTGTTGCATGTGGATGAAGGTGCGACAATGAGCCCCCTGTGTATGTACTAAATAAACAGCAGACTTAAAACACACACAGTACATTTGTATTGTTCTATTTCAAGTCCAAAAACCCTGATCAGTGACACAGTTCATCAACCTCCGACTCACAGTCATCGCCTTTCGCGTTAATAAGTAATAACAGTATAAGTAATGTGTACAAAGGGCAGAGAGGTGCATATACTCTGAGACATTTAATACATGACAAAGGAAGAGTTAAAAGCAAGAATTATACAGTAAATAAGAATACAGTGATCTGCATTGCCTTAAAGTGCATGGAGAGGAGACAGTATACATTAAAACTGAGCCCAAACATAACAATTTGTCTATTTTATAGTGCATGTGTCCTCCAGTAGAAACCTGCATGTGTATGAGTTGGACCTAATCTGTAAATACACACTACATATACACAAAACTACACATTATAGCTTGGTCTTTAGGGAAGAAACATTGGGAGCATGTAATAATGTCATGAAACAGCACAATAAACCACATTTTGGTAGCACTTTACCTCACATCTTGGCAATAACATGGAAATACTTTGATAATAAAGATGTAATATGAAGTAATACCAATACAATGACCAGCACTGGGTGTATACATTATACAGTATTAGCTATAAATGAAACATAGTTGCTTATTATATTGTGAAAACAAATATTATCAGGTTATTACCACATTAATTTCACCATTTTTAACCCAAACTTTTGCACAAATATGAAGCCTTTTATTGCAAGTTACCATTTACTTACCAAATATTACTGCAGTATTTCTAAACTGTTGCCCATAAAGGTGGAATAATTTTGTTTTCAGACACATTTCTCTTTTATTCCTATTTCTACACATCAGTAATCACCTTTGTTCAAGTGTAATGATTACATACTGAGTCCCAGTTACACTTATACTACACACGTCAAGAATAAATAACATTACATCGCAAACATTCGAAGAGAAGAGGTAAAAAAAGTTGTATTCCAACTTTATGAACAACAGTGTAAATATACTTGTATTTTTGCTATTATTAACCCTGTAAAGCCGGAAGCATTAAATCACTGACAGAAAATTCCAGTTCTTTGAAACTGGAGCCTTTATTGGTCCTTCTGAACAACCAAATTTTTTTAAATTTTTTTTCAAATATCAATTTCCATGTATGAGTTTCAATTTTGTATCATATTTGATACATCAGGTCTCAATGCTTGAATGTTATTATTTTTTGGAAAAAAAAAAATAAAAAAAAATAAAAAAAAAAAAAAATATATATATATATATATATATATATATATATGTATAAAAAAACACAAACATTTCTAACAAATCCCTAATTCCTTTTCAAAATTGGCAAAGTTCTGCCTCCTTCCTCATTAATTTAATCTTATAGTGTCACTGGAAAGGCCTCTGGTGAATGAATTCCTCCCCTCTGGTGGATTATCTGTGTATTGCATGTATCTAATTGTACACATCAGGTTTTTCAAGAAAAAAAAATATCACACTGATCATGTAGAGGACTTCAAAACTCATGTATCAAATATGATACGTTTGGTGTTATAGGGTTAAGTATGTTTCTCCTTTTTTAACCTTTGATTTTGGTCTCTTATTGCAAACCATGTTATATTAATTAAAGTCAAATATTAGCCATATCCTCCTGAGAGCCAAAGTTTTGGCTTTTTTTTTTTCCTGTTTACATAAAATAATTGTCTGGATTGGAAACAGCAACATGCAACAACATTTTCAGATGCAGTTTTTTTAAAAGGATATTAACCATTGTTAATGCCAAGCCATTACTTTTACATTTTAAATGCAATGACATATATCATTATTATTTCCTCCTTCTTATCTGTTTCTGTATGTGTTTTCTATGGTATATTATAACCTGAGCTCTTTTTCAGTAAATTAGTGCTGACCTGTTGTTTTTTTACAGACTGCATATATTAGCTATGTAAAATTGGGGTAGGACAGTATAAGCTCAGCTTCTTCCTACTCCATCTCAGACATAAAGTGTTATGTTGAGGAGCCACAATGACGTAATTGTACATTGTGGGGGTTTTTTTGGTTGGCTTATTGTCTTCGATATTCTAGAATTTGTAGTTTCTCTTTGCCTTCCGTTCACCTTTGTATTTAGTTACTACTTATGTTCAAAATAAAGTTCATCATCATCATTATCATACTATTACCATGTTATTGTAGGTTTGTACTACAATGTCATTTTTTTCTACAATCTGAGTGAAGTGACCCATGCACATATATTGTGTTTGACTATACTTCACATGCACAGAGAATGGCAGCAGGTTGTCTTTCTATGGAAGCGTAGCATAGGTGTGTGTGTGTAGGTGTCGCTTCCTCCCTGCCACAGTGAGGCTCTCGGCCAACACAAAATAATTGGGCATAGTGCAATATCATGTATGTATATATGAGCTCATTACCTCCTCAGACTGCCTACCTCCTTGCAGTGTATTATATTGTCTCCAGGGTCGGTGCAATACACAATGGTCTTATTTTATATAAGGTTTTCTGCACTTTTTATATTATATATACAGTCGCGGAAAAAATTATTAGACCACCCCTTGTTTTCTTCAATTTCTCGTTCATTTTAATGCCTAGTACAACTAAAGGTACATTTGTTTGGACAAATATAATAACAACAAAAATTGCTCATTGTAGTTTAATTTCAGAGCTGACATCTAACCATTTTCCATTTTTTCTTGATAATAACCAAAATCACTTCAGTTCTTACATCAATAGCTATGGCACTGTACTGCCAAAAACAGTGGTTTTAGACATTTCATGTTTTCTTTTCCGTCTGTTTTAGTCACATGATACACACAGGAGTTAGTACTTGATTGCATAACCATTGCTTTTGATGACTTTTAATGGTCTAATGACTTTTTCCACGACTGTAGGTGTATGTGTCTTTTCTATAGAATTATGTGTCTTTCCTTGTGTCTTTTTTTTATCTGACTCTCTGAATGACCATACAAGAGTTCCTATGTGTATATGCACAAATGTCAAATAAATTTCTTAAATCTTGAATCTTGTGTGTGTAGGTGTGAAGTGGCTCTAAAACACTAAGGGATGCTTGTGGCAGCAGGCTGGCAGTACGCTCCCCAGTGAGACTGTGCGACATCAGAATAGACCAGATCTCTGTAGGGGATGTGCAGTTTGAGGACACAGTACCTGCGATCCAAGTCTGACTCAGAGCTGGGCGAGTGGTTGGAGTACGAGCGGTGCTTGTCCTGGAAGTAAACAAATACATACAGATTAAAACCCATTAAGACTCAGTCCTACTTTTATATCGGTTCCCAAATGACATTTTCTCTATACCTAACCCCACGTGGGGTCGCCTGGAATTCAAATGGGGTCGCCTGGAATGTCTAGTAATTGATAAAAATAAAAAACCCTTACTAATAAAAAATATATGGTAAGCTGAGAGAGACAATCACAATACATAAAAGACATGACAAACTATGAAGCTGAAGCTGCAGCACTGTGGTTCTGTTAATCTGTCAAATGTCCATTGTGGTCAGTTTCAGATGCCGCAGCTCTTTCATAATTCATAGTTTGAGTTCTTGTTTGTTCAGTATTAATTGTCAGCCTTGTAAATCCAAGCTGGACTGACTGTACATATCCTGACCAAGGAAAATAAAATTCTCACTTTGTGCAGTAATCTACACCTGGCTTTTCTGCCTCCGTCCATAATAATATACATTATACTGTATAGACTAAGTGTCCTCTAAAATTAACGTTTATTTGCAAAATAGTATAGCAAACTACTACATGATCAAAAACAAATTAATTTTAGCCCCTCCCCAAAAAAAGTCTCTGTTTTGAATGTCTGGGGTCACGCGAAATTTGTGATGTTAAAATGGGGTCATGAGCCAAAAAAGGTTGGGAACCACTGATCTAACCTTTCTTAAGTGATTTATCACCATTTACTTTTAATACTATCCCCCGTATTTTGTATTCTATTACCATACCATACCAACTTTATTTATAAAGCACTTTAAGAACTTTACAGCTGCAGACCACAAAATTTCATCAAAATCTGTCCACAACTTTTTGAGTTATGTTGCACACTAACAGAAAGACAAACAGACAGACAGACAGACAGACAGACAAACAAACAAACAAACCCTGGCAAAAACATAACCTCCTTGGCGTGGGGGGGCCCACGGGGGGGGGGGGGGGGGGGGGGGGCACTTATCAGCCTTGGCGGAGGTCTGCACTCTCCGAGTGCTTCTAGTCTTGTCCTATATTTAATTCACTGATCATGTAGATGTTCATAAAAGCTCAGAATAATGTTGAGGGTTATTACATCAAAAAGGGAGAAAACTGCAGGAAAAGTGACTTGTCAGTCAAATATATCAATAACTGAACATAAAAACAAGTGTTTCCATCCACTGTCATTAATCCAGCTACATGGGTTTTACTGGTAACTCAGTGTTGTAGAAGATGACAGTGTTTCCACGTTCACTACAGAGCCTCTGAATGTCCAAATGGGTCATATCTGATGACCATGAAAAGACGACAAACTGTATTTCACACCAATTATTTACATGTATTGGTAGGATTAGTGGATCAACAGGTATTAAACATTTTAGATCAGTAGATGCTTTTGGCTGGTGATGGATGGTTGGGTCTTTATGGGTTAAACACACTTCTGATCAGAAGAGTGGTGATGCATCAGTCCCATAGAGGGCAGCACAGGCCTGGGGATCTCACCTCTTCCTCGCTGTCGTCCGCTTTGGGCTTCTTCTTCTCCTTCTCTTTCTCTTTCCCCTTCTTCTTGTCGTCATCCTTCTTCTTCTTCTCTTTCTCAGGCAGGAGGTCATCCAGCCAGGCCAAGTCGTGCTGAGAGAATACCATGTCTAGCATCTTTCGGACGACCATCAGACCAAGGATCTGAGGGGTTGATGAAGATAAGATAAGATGTGTGATATTGCAGTGTTTACAATAGGAAAATAGAAAAAAACAAAGTGCAGGAAACAGGTAGAATATCTGAGAGCGAAACAGGAAATATAAAAGAGTGTTTATATATACAAACACCATGACAAACAGGCTTAACTGCTGCTTCAACTTCATTAATTTTATGCTTTTAACAATGGAAACAATGCAATTCTTCATGGTACATACCACTTCAATAAAAATATAACTAATACACTTGAAGTACAAAGGAGAATGTATGATCTGAGGAAAACAAACTGTACAGATACAGGCTAAAATAAAAAGAAACATAAAAGTAGAAGTGAAGTAGAAAGTATATGATCAAATATAATTAAAGAGTTTTTATTTTTCTTAATTTCTCCATTTATATTATGTCGAAAGTGTTTTCAGGTGTTCGTTAAATATTTGGATTTTATCTTCTCTGAATCTATTCTAATAAAAGTATATGATAAAATTTAAAGAGGAATAAATGAAATAAACAAGCTACACTGATCCAGGCTAAAATAAAAAAAAAAAAAAGATTCATAAAAGTAGAAGCAATGTAGGAAGTATATTATCACATACAATGAAAGGGTAATTTACAAACATCGTAATGTAGATAAATGGTTTTCGTATTTGTTAATTTCTCAGTTCATATTATGTTGAAGGCGTTTCCAAAAGTCAGACAAATTTTGTGCAACTCACTTTATCTGACTTTACAAATTTTGATTTTATTTTTGAATCTATTCTAATAAAAGTATATCATAAAGGTTTAAAGAAGAATACATGAGGGAAAATAAATTACACCGATATAGGCTAAAAGTAGCAGTAATGTGGAAAGTATATCGAATAATCAAATATAATTAGAGTAAATTAGAACTATAGTAATATAAATAAATGTTAAAAGTTTATATTCTGTTGATTATAAGAGTCAGACATTTTGTGTAACTCACTCTTTCACTTTTAAAAATTTAGATTTTATATTCTCTGCACCTGTTCTTATACAACTTCATCAGAAAAGTTTAAGGAAAAATAAATTACACTGATACAGGCAAAAATAAAAAAGAAACATAAAAGTAGAAGTAAAGTAGGACGTACATAATCAAATATAATTAAAGAGTAAGTTACAGTATAGTAATATCGATAAATGTTTTTCATATTTGTTAATTTCTCAGTTCATAATCTCTTGAAGGTGTTTCCAAAAGTCATATTTTATGTAACACTCTTTCCACCTTTAAACATTTAGATTTTTGCCTTCTCTGAATCTGTTCTAATAAAAGTACATTATAAAAGTTTAAAGAAGAATAAATAGTCTGACTGAAAAATAAATTACACTAATAGAGGCTAAATTCTCAGTTCATAATCTGTTGAAGGTGTTTCCAAAAGGCAGACATATTTGGTGTAACTCGCTTTTTCTAAAAATTATGAATCTGTTCTAATAAAAGTATGTTATAAAAGTCTAAGGAAGAATAAATGAGGGAAAAATAAAGGACACCGATACAGGCAAAAATTAAAAATAAATATAAAAGCAGAAGTTAAGTGGGAAATATATCAAATAATCAAATATAATCACAGTAAATTACACATATAGCATTATAAATAAATGTTAGACGTTCATATTCTGCTGAAGGTGTTCATAAGAGGTTCATAAGATGTTTAGATTTGATCTTCTCTGAATTTAAATGTGTCATCACTTATCTCATCCAATTTGCATGAGCAGAGGCTGTTCCCTGCTTCCACTTAAGCAGCATTAATCAACGCGCCAGCAGACAAACATGTTATTTCTGTTATCACACTGCATTCTGAAGTGATTTCCCCACCTTAGGATGTAAAACATGGAAAATAGACACAGCGGCTATATGAGTCCTCAGTCTACGTATATGTGTACAAGCAAGGAATGGATGAACATGTCAACAGAAAGTTTGAGATTGTTACTTATACACAAGCTGTAATTAAAAATAAAGTTGTCCTCTGAAGAGGGGGGGTGGTGGTGGCGGGTAAAAAAAAAACAAAAAAAAAAAACAACAGACACAGAGGTTCTACAATGACTGTTTCTGTTCGCTTCTTTTTCACATAACCGCAGAATTCGCATCCTCTTAACATTAGAGACTGACATTATTCCACTGTCACATCATATAAGAGGAGAGGAGAATAGAATAGAATAGAACAGAATACAGTAGAGTAGAATATAATAGAATAGAGTAGAAAGGAGTAGAGTACAATAGAATAGAGTTGAAAAGAGTAGAATAGAATAGAATAGAATAGAGTAGAGTAGCATAGAATAGAACAGAGTAGAGTAGAATAGAATACAGTAGAGTAGAGTAGAATAGAATAAATTAGAATAGAGTAGAGTAGAATAGAACAGAACAGGATAGAATAGAGCAGAGTAGAGTAGAGTAGAATAGAATAGAGTAGAAAAGAGTAGAGTAGAATAGAGTAGAGTAGAGTAGAATAGAACAGAATAGAGTAGAGTAGAATAGAATAGAGTAGCATAGAATAGAATAGTGTAGAATAGAATACAGTAGAGTAGAGTAGAATAGAATAGAGTAGGTAGAGTAGAATAGAACAGAATAGAATAGAGTAGCATAGAATAGAGTAGAATAGAATAGAATACAGTAGAATAGAATAGAATAGAATAGAATAGAATAGGAATGGAAAAGATCACTCCCTACTTGTTCATAGATTTTTGTCCCTCTTTTTTTCTTTCTTTTATTTAGTTATTTGACATAAAACAAAAATATTATTCTGGTTATTATTCTTCTCTAGAATAGAATAGAATAGAATGTCTTTATTGTCATTGTACAGGTACAATGAAATTGAAAGTGCAATCCTCTTTTGGTGCCATAAAAGTATAAATAATACATAAAAGAGTATAAAAACTGAAAATATAAAAGTAAAGCCCTGGACGGCATAAATATCTACAAAAAAACCCCAAAAAAACAAAAAAAAAGAAAGCATAGAAAAGTGTCACTGGAAGTAAAAAAGACACCTAAAACACCAAGACAACACTCAGCATTTTCACACTTATATTAATGTGCGACAGTGTTCAGCACAATTCTGGCTCTAGGATAAAACCTGTTCATTCATAAAACAGGTTTAGAACACAGATCATGCAGTGTAAGTAATATCAACGCAATGTGGCTCAACAGGACACATGTACGAGACAATGGGGAGTTAGAAGAGTGGAATTCACATGTCAAGTGTTTGGTGAAGTAGCACTGAGGGAAAGGAGGCATAATGTACGGGTGCATGGATGACTGTGATGGTACGACAGCCTGACCCCCTCAGAGGACACACGAAGACTCAAAAGTAATAATGTTACATGTACTGCATGCACGTGTCATAACTTACACCTTAAATGAATGAAACCTGCGGCTTCTGTGTTTTTAAGCTTGACTGTAACATATGTGTGCAGCCCCTATTTCCAGAAAAGGTGGGATGTTGCGTAAAATTTAACTAAAAACAAAACGCTAATTTCTTATTTTTTCATCAAACGTTCAAAGAAAATGTGCAATTTTATTCCATAAAGACGCAAACAGCCACTGACACCAAAAGCATCTATTGATCTAAAATGTTTAATTTCAATAATTCAGCGCATAATGTAGGTGCAGAGCTGTGAAAGTGTATTGTTTGTGCTGTATTAATATTCATTTCTGGTATTATTTGGGCGGTCGTTGTTTATGATATTCTGTTCATCCTTTCTTTTCTTATATTTGTCATTTAATAGGTCTTATGTATTTTATTTTATTTTATTGTAATTTTGTTTGTTTGTTTGTTTGTTTGTTTTTTCTTTCTCTTCTGCCCAGTTTACCCAGTTCTGGTTGTGGTTATTGTTACCATTATAATTACCACCATGGTTGTTATTGTTGTATTGTTGGTATTTTCTTGTGAGGGTCTTCACCATCTTCTTCTTTCTTGACCCCACCCCCCCACCCCCAACCATAACTCCTAATAAAGACAGTAGAATATCAAGGAGCGCTTCATATACTTTATGAAGTAAATTTGTTCAGCACCAAAACGTAGCCAGACTACCATTCTGCTGTTAGGATGCTGGACAAGACAAGTTAAAAAAAAAAGAAGAAAAAAAAAAAAAATCATTTCTGTGCTTACTTGAACACTGTGAAATATTTTGGACACTTTATCAGGAATTTATTGAATGCATCTGCTACAATATTAGTATATTGGAACCTGTCTATTACCTGGCATTAGTCTGAAAAACTGAAAAGATGCAGTCATTTTTAATTGACATACATTCATCTGTCTCTGTTTAGTTGTATGTAAGTATACAGGTAAACATATAGGCTAATGCCCCTGTGATCATACTGTGTCTATTTGTTTTTTGTTTATTTGTTTTGATGATGCCTATGTCACTATTATTCGTATATTTAATTTTTTTTTTTTTTTTTTAAATTTATAGCAAAGGAGTGATGTACTTATGTTGGCTGTTTTATGTCTTGTTTCTGTCACCTGCCTAGGGACTACAGATGAAAAGTAGTTATTTTTACTAATTCTGCCATATTTACATAGGTGTACTTTTTATACAGTAATGTTCATAAATGTGCATAGTCCCTATTAAATAAGCCAATAAAATAAATTAAGTTTTTAGTTTTCTGTCTGTATTTATCTCCACTTGGTCTATTCATGCTTCCTTTGTTCTATTGGACCACTATAGCAACGACTGGCATTTTGGGTAGTTTTCAGTTTATTTAAAAGGCTTATTTTAACCCATAAAGACCCAAACATCCACCATCGACTGATGCAAACTGTTCAGTACCTGTTGATCCACTAATCCTATCAATACATGTAAATAATTGGTGTAAAATACAGTTAGTCATCTTTTCATGGTCATCTCCATTGTTACCATGGAAACACCGTCATCTACAACATTGAGTCACCAGTAAAACCCAATTACAGTGAATGGACACACTTGGTTTATGTTCAGTTATTGGTATCTTCACTGAAAAATTACCTTTTTCTTCAGTTTTCTTTGTTTCTGATATAACCTTCACCTTTAATCTGAACTTTTATGGACATCTACATGATCAGTAAATTAGATATAGGAAAATAGCTGATTTACACTGAAAAAAACGCAAAATGCAGAGGATAATATTGTAATAAATGGTGATAAATCACTTAAGAAAGATAAGTAGCACTGGGTCTTTATGGGTTAAGAAAAATATAAGGTAATTTTGAAGGAAGCAAAAAGCTGATATGGGCACAACAAAAGGTTGGGATAGTAAGTGGTGCCAAAAAAACCCACAAAAAAAACAAACAAAAAAAAAACCCAAAAACACCCCTAACACCTGCATGAACATTTTACAACTACTTATGTAACTGGCAACAGGTAACATGCCTGAATAAAAAAAGAGTATCTAATAGAGGCAGAGGTAAAGATAGGAAGAGGTTCACCAATCTGTGTAAAACCGTGGGAACAAAATATAGAATATTTATCAATGTAAAATTAAAAAGGTAAAAATATTTTTGGATTTGGACACTCTTAAATTTTGCAAAATTTACAAAATATCATCATGAAATATTAGTGGAAAAATCTTCTTTGTGTTTCAGAAGGTGTCTGGTGCATCAGCCAGAGACAAACTAATGCATTTTTACCTCTGTCAAGTGTAACGGCGGAGGTTATGTCTTCATCGGGGCTTGTCTGTCTGTCTGTTTCTCTGTTTGTCTGTTTGCAAGATAAGTTATGGGCAGATTTGGATGAAATTTTCAGGAAATGTTTGATACTGGTACAAGGAACAAATGATCACATTTTGTTGGTGATCGGGGGGGAGGGGGCTGATCTGCCTTGGTGGAGGTCTGTGCTCTCAGAGTGCTATTCTACTTTTTAATGTTTCTTGCCAACAAAAAGCCAACACAAAAACCCATGGCGAGGCAGCTTTTCAGCATTATGCTCCTCGCCTTTGGAACAGCCTGCCAGGGAACCTCAGGGCCGCAGAGAATGTAGAAGTTTTTAAAACCAGGCTCAAGACCCACCTTTTTAATTTGGCTTTTAACTAATGCCTCTGTTTTATTCACTCAGAGGTTTTATAGTTATATTTAATATATGTATCTTAAGATTCTTTTAACCAGTGCTTCTGTTTTATCATTTTAATGTTTAATATTTTTATTATTTTCATATATGTCTTAAATTTAGCTTCTCTTAATCAATTCTTTTATATCTTTTTAATGTTTCTTATTCTCCGGTGTTTCATCAGAGGAAGCCCTCCATCCCGGGGGGCGGCTGTGGACTCCGGGGGCTGTGGCGCCTTCTCTCACTGGGGTCTGCTCCTTTCTGGTGGGTGGGGGTCCCAGTTGGCCCTCTCCCACTGGTTGGGATGCGGCGCTGCGGCGCTGGTGCCTGGTTGCCGGGTGCCCCCTGGTGCGGATGGCTCCCTGAGACAGCGCCTCCTCTTTTACTTTTACATTTTTGTTCTGGTCTACCCATGCTCAGTCAGTCTTTTTAAGTCTTTTTAAGTATGTGTGAGCTTGTGGGTTTGCATATGTGTGTGTGGGTGGGGGGCGGTACTGATTTTTAAACTGATATGTAAAGCACTTTGTGCTACAGTCTTAATGTATGAAAAGTGCAATATAAATAAAGATTATTATTATTATTATTATTATTATTATTATTATTAACAAGAAAAATAACAAAATTAAATTCTTCAAAGTTCCTACATGTCATGACCTGAATGTGTTTCATTATCTTGCTGAAACCCCCAGTTTTGACCTCGATGGAACAGAGCATGTGCAGAATGGAAGAATACTTGGCAGAGTTCTATGTGTTCTATGTGTCATAGAGTTCTATGACTACAGAGTGATTCTTCATGCAGTACATCACAAATGCATGGGGTGTCCAAAAACGGTTTTCCGCCACTGTATTAAGAGTAATAATTGTGTAATAATAATTAATAATTCTGAGTTTGATCTCGACCAGCTCTAAATGTAAAGTATAATGAGATAAGTTTTGTTAGGATTTGGCACTATATAAATAAAATTTGATTTGACTTGACTGTATGATCAAAATATTCCAATAATCTGGAGAAATCTCTGTGTTGTATTGGATCCCTGTGATCTTTAGGCCCTCGCTGGACTAAAACTAGGCATGATTCTCTAATGGAAATCACTGTATGAGCACATCTGGGAATCATTGTCTGTGAACACAATTCACCGTGACATCCAGAAATGCAGGTTAAAGCTCTATCTGTCAGGATCCTAGTGTTTTCTTGTATTCCCCCTCCCTTTTGTGGGTGTGTGTCTTGTTTGTCCTTTCCCTGTCTGTGTGTGTGTGTGTGTGTGTGTGTGTTGTCTGGAGCTGGGTGGAGCCGGAGGTCACCTCTCACCCACATACCTGCCTTCCATCTGCAATCAAACCACCTGCCTTCAATCAACTACTTCTCTCCTCTGTATTTAAGCCCGGTCTTCAGCACTACATATCGCTAGATTGTCAGCTACGTGGTAGTACGTGAACTTTGGCTCAGTAGCTTTTTTTGCTTTGTACTTTCCTGTATTTTTGCTAATCTGATTGCACTCTTTTTTCCCAGTTCCTGCCTCTGCCTGTTTTCTCCCTGGACTCGACAGCCACCTTCATCCTGCTCCAGCTCAAACCTATTTTTGAACAATCATTAAAGATTTTTGTCATTTTTACGAGTTCATCTCTGGTCCATTTGTCTGCATCGTGGGTCTATCTCTCACCAAACTTATGACACTATCATGCAAAGAAGAAGCAACATGTGAAATGTGATCCAGAAACGCGTGTGTCTTCTCTGGACCAAAGCTCATTTAAAATGGACTGAGATAAAGTGAAAATGTGAAAGTGAAATTCTTTAAGGAAACATAGGACGCTGCATTATCTGGACTAAGGAGCAGAAGGAGGAGATTTGGCACATTGAGAAAGTCACCATCAATGCTGAAAGGTACACAGAGGTTTAAGAACATCTGCTCCCATACAGATGGTGTTGTTTTCAGGGAAGGCCTTGCATATTTCAGCAGGATAATGTCAAACCACCATCTATTACAACAGCATGACTTTAAAGTAGAAGAGTCTGGCTCCAACAGACCTGTCTGTAGTCCAGACCTTTCACAGGTTGAAAACACGTGGTACATTATGAAAAATACAACAAAGATATCAGGAAAGAGTGGAATAACACTTGTCTCCTCAGTTCCAGACTTTACAGACTGTTGTTAAAAGATGAGGGGAGGCTACACAGTGCTGAACATGTCAACACTCCAGGTTTTCCCTGGTTCATCTCTGGACCTGCTGCTGTGGTCCTGCTTCTGTCCTGCCTGCATCATCAACACATTTATTCATCTAGTTGTGATAGTGTTTATTATACAGTTCCATAGATGGTAGAGGTTTCTATTATTGGTACTAACAGCTGCAGTAGTAGTATATCCACTGTTAGTACTTGTATTTGTAGTAGTAGTGTTAACAATTATGGACATTTGTTGTAGTTATTGGTACTTATGCTAGTAACAACTGTTCTAGTTTTTAACAGTTGTAGCGTGCTTTGCTGTGAATCCATGTGCCCCCCCACCCCACCCAATCTTTCTCTTCCTTTACTCTCTCTCTTTAACCCCAACTGCTAAAAACAGACGTCCATCCTCCAGAGTTGGGGTCTCCTCCTTGTTTCTGCCTGTTAAAAGGACATTTTTCCTTCCACTGTCACCAAGTGTTTACTCCTGGAGGATTCTGTTGGTTTCTGTAAAATGGTTTAAGAGTCTGGTCTAGACCAGCTCTACATGTAAAAGTGTCACAAAAGAACTTTGTACGGTGGCCCTGAAGGGCAAACCACAACAACAAATCGCAAAGCACACAAGAAAAAGAAAAGCATGCACAAGAAAAAATGCACACACTAAAAAACCACACAAACAAGAAAAAGAAAAGCACACAAGAAAAGTTCCTGCTGGAAAAGGTAGGTACCTGTTGTCTGGATGCTGATTGGACAGAAGCACTGTGCCTCTTCCTGTCAGAAAGACAATCCAATCAGCATCCAGATCCTGGTCATGGCAGGTACCTACCTTTTCCAGTAGGAGCTTTTTTTTGTTTGTGTGATTTTATTTTTCTTGTGTGTTTTTCCTTTTCTTGTGTGCTTTTCTTTTTCTTGTGTCTTTTTTCTTATATGTGTTTTTTTTCTTGTCTGTCTTCTTCTTGTGTGTTTTTCTTTTTCTTGGGTGTTTTTCTTTTTCTTGTATTTTTCTTTTTCTTGTGTGTGTCTTTTTTCTTGTATGTGTTTTTTTTTCTTGTGTGTCTTTCTTCTTGTGTGTGTTTTTCTTTATCTTGTGTGTGTCTATCTTTTTCTTGTGTGCGTTTTTCTTTTTCTTGTGTTCTTTTGTGATTTGTCCTTGTGGTTTGCCCTTCAGGGCCACTGTACTTTTGTTATGATGTGACACTATATACACAAAATATAACTGATTGACTGACTTTTTGCAGATGTGTTACTACCAACAAGTTCAAAATACCATGATTTTTATCTTACAGTGGTACATTTTCTCAGTTTTAACATTTGCTATGTTTTCAGTGTTCTATTGTGAATAAAACACTAGTTTATAAAATTGGTAAATCATTGCATTCTGTCTTTATTTACATGTTGTAGAATGTCCAAACTTCTTCAGAGTTGGGGATGTATTTGTTTAACTTTTTCTCATAAAGTTGCATGTGAAACTTACCATAACAGGAAAAATGATGGCCAAGAATGTGGATTTGAGGATCCAGAGTACAGCGAGACAGGTGATCTGGATCAGAGTGAACAGATGGACCCTCCTCAGAGGAACATGACGGAGGTAGGAGAAGTCGGGCTGGTGCTTGGACGGCATCATGTACAACTTAATTCTGTCCCAGAACTGTGGAGGACGACAAGACAAGGAGACAGATGGGAGAAAAGAGGTGCAGCTAAGTGGCTCAGGTTAATTATATGCAGATGTGTGATATGAATCATTAATCCCAAATTATCTGGGTAAATTTGGTGTGATGAGAGACTGGAAATGGTCCTGAATATCCAGTGGACTGTAGAGGGTCAGTGTAACTAACATTTACACAATTACTTGTCATATTTTATTTTTAAGTACTTCTACTCCTCTTCATTTCAGAGGGAAAAACTGTACTTTTTCCCATACTCCAGCTTAAATTACACTTTATTATCCCTTTGAAGTTGTGTGAAAATGACATTGCGTATCTCCAAATGTGTTCATTATTAATCTTTATGGTTATAAGGGTTAATTTATGTGCTTAGAAAAGTCACACATAGGACAACGAACTTGATGATCGTATAAAATATGATGCGCTGCTGTCAATTAAAGTGGAATAAAGTTAAAAGGACTTCAGTGTTAAACATCTACAGGAGTAAAAACACATCATGTATCTTATTTAGTGCTACTACTACAACTATAACTATGACTACTTATCATACATGGAGACTTACTTTCATGCTTAAACTTTAATTCTTTTCATAGATATTACTACTTTTACTTATGTTGCCTTCACGTGCTATCGGGAAATGATCCTTTCCTCTTGTGAATTTGAAATTACCAGTGTATTTTGTTCAAGTACTTTTGTTGTCGTCGCAAAATGAAAAATGGCACACACATTTATCGTAACATGCTACTTTGGTTAAAAAAAAAAGTTTTTTGATGTGTTAATTAATCTGCTACTGCATTTTTTTTATTCAGTCATTCATTTTCTGAACTTTATCCTTGAGAGGGTCACAGAGACATGTACACACTGACGTATATAGAAATGAACTACCTATCACTCTCACATTCACACCTATGGGCAATTTAGCATCAGCTAACAGCAGCAGAGTGTTAATAAAAGTGTTGAATCCCTCGTTGCTCTCCACTATACATATCAGCTAAAATTTACTTAGGGGGTCAATGAGTGGCCATTTTTGTAAAAAAAAAAAAAAATGCATAGAACTGTGTTGAAATAATTCTAATACATTTGTGCACAGACTACTGTTATTATTTGACAGTGGAAGCTATATTTTCAGAAATATTGGATTTTGAATAGCACGTGTATGTGAAAACTTTTGCTGGTGGACGGACGTGACATTACCCATGATGCTCTGTCAGTACCAGTACTTTATTAGTAATAAACTTATATACTTACTATTTCTAATTCTCCTCTTATTCATAAATGTTAGTATTGTGGATCTAAAACAATAACAGCTGACACAAAAACACAAAATGTGGCAGTGGACGGATGTGACATGGTTGTTACAGATCCCATCATACTGATGCTCGGCAGCCATGTCACCGTTTCCACAAATGATCCCTGTTGCAAAAACTAGGATCAGAATTATTTATTGTATAGTTTATCATCATACTAAAGAGTAAATAACAATATAGAATTGCTATTTCTTTATAAAAATGCTCATTATTAGAAAACTGTTGATTTAAAAAGTGACGTGTGACATTCTTAATGTATGTATTGGTGTAACATAAGCAGGGTGGATCAGCACCATACTCCATATTGCAACCTGTAAAAATAAAACATGTGATATGTAGTATATAATCTTGTAAGAAAAATTGGGGAATTTAAAAGAATAGAATATTTGTTTTTCAGGTAAATTCAGTTAAAATATAACTTGGCCATTTATAACATGAAAATATAGCATTAACTGTGATGAAATTGGACATTTTTGACCTGAAAACATAGTTCATATGACCGTCAACATGTTGCAACAGAACTGAAATCCTGTAAATTTGCATAACTTGCATTTACCAACACAAAGTTCCTTTGGGGATTCACTTATATTGATTTCTTATGCACAAAGACATAAATAAGACCTCTAAGCAAATTTTAGCTGATATACATATACATATACATATACATATACATACTGTTAATTTTGTGTCAATTCATATTTTATGACTATTTTTATGTTATTATACCTTAGTTCTATTCTTATTTTACTTTTTGCAAAATTTTATACTTTATTTTCATATTTTACTTTTTAGTTTTTGTAATTTTCTATTTGCTCTATTCTTATTTTCTTACAATTTTTTTTTTTTCAAATTGTTGCACTGACTGTAGCACTTCTAATTTCATTGCACATACAATGACAATAATGGCTATTCTGCTTCTGATTCTGATTCTGGGTTGAAAACTTTAAAGGTTATTTCATCTCGGCAACTCATGTATCAAAAATTTTACCCAGTTCTCCGGTGGAAAATAAAACATACACAATTTTCGTTCATAACTAGTATTTACTATAATTCCCATAGCATGTGAAGGCATGATAGAGTACAGGATCTGAATACCTCTTCCATTAGAGCTGGTTGGGGTCACACTCACTGAATTGTTATTGTATTTATTGGCTATTTCATCAAAATTCCGTTAATAGAGTATAACATTCTTGTCTTTGTTGTCTCTGTGGTCTGCACCGCTGCTGCTAACACCAAGTCTTCCCACTTGTTTGTTTTCTTGCTTGGCAGCTTAACATCATCCCCTCTCCAGCTGTCACAAGGACAATAAGACAGATATCCAGCCATGTGGGCTCAACATTTTATAAGAAATAACACATCGTACCTGGATTCCACTGAGGGAAGCGACACCCATGTATAGGAAGACGCCATAGAGCACAGGCATCGGAATGAACTGCAAAAAAAAATAGAAACTCTTACACCCACAATGTGGAGATTTAACAACAAGACAATGTGTTAAGTGACTCTACGTGAGAAATAACAGCAACACTTGATATGAAGGTACACATGTTCACGAGTTTTTTAATAGCTTATTATTATTAAAGCACTTACTAAAGCTTTCTTCTGCACATGTTCTACAATTACTAAACCATAACAGCTTTCTCTCAATAACCTCTAAAAACAGATAAAAATCAATGTTACTTAACCCTTTCATGCATGAATTATGAGAACCTTAATCAATATTTTTTTTCCTGAGTGTTTTTATTCCCCTTTAGGCATTAAAGAAAAAACACAATGGAATTTTTTTTAATGAACCCATTTTTCATGGAGTTGCAAAAATGTCCACTCAGCTGGACATCATACATTTAATTTTTGAAGCAAAAAAAAACATGTATTTACTGATATACTGTGTGAAAACTCTGAAAAAAACCCCATTTTTAATGCAGCTAATCTGATGTTTTCTTGCATTGGAACATACTCTAATACTAGCTCTTACTCATTTCATGGAGATAATATGCCAAAAAAAACATTTTGTAAAAGAAACCCCTATTAATTACAGTCTAATAACAATCAGCAATTGGTTTACACTCAAACATATGAGTGCAGATCAGATTTATCAAGAACAGCAAAGTTACAGTAATGGTATGAATTGCAGTGTATGGGATGATGCATAGGAGTCCACTGTGTTGGCGGATATGGAACTAAAAACAACAAAATCCATTAATATACAAGAGAACAGCTGTAGAATAACTGTCTGCTGTAGTGAGCACTATGCATGAAAGGGTTAACCTCAATAAGTAAAAGCTGCTAAATGATGGTAAAGCGACATCACTTACGTTTTGTCTATTGACACTGGTTTACAATTTTATCTATTTATTCATTTATTTATTTATTTAAATGATCTGCCTCAGGGACTAAATATGCTAAATCTTAGGTTTTATTTTTTTATTAATTAAATTTTTATTGATATTTTCAACATTTATAAACAATAACAACAACACTGTTTGGGAGTCACATTATTAATAGTCCATCCATTCTTTGCTTTTTCTGTTATTCCTTTTTTTGCTTTGTTTTTGTCACTGTTTCGGGTACCTCTTGTAGTCTCAGATGGTGAGTCAACTTTTCCTTTTTGAAATCTTACATATTTTAATTAGATGAATTGGAAAATAAAAGGCAAATATGTGGATTAGCTCACGTTTTAAATGTATATGGTAAATTGTTATTAGATGTATATATTGGTGTATGTACATTTATTAAATAGATTTATACATTTTCCACCAGAAAGAACGTGAAAAGTAATGTATTGTAAATGTGTAGACTGTTTCGAAGTAGATCTAGTAGTGTAATGTCATTTTTTTAAAATGGTGTGCCAAAGTATAGCTTTGATTGTGTTGGTAAATAAATGAATGGTGATGAACACTTTTACATTGCATTGGCACGTATAAGTTAAAACAAACAACTTCATTAACACCTACAGAATGTCTTTAAGAAATAAGCTAATCAAAGAGTTACAAGGAGAACGGTGATGATTTAAAGTGTGTGAAACGATCAGTGCATGCAATGTCTATCATGTGTGAAACTGTATGTGTGTGGAAAACATGTAAACTACAAAAGGAGAAGGAGAATTGACACAAAGAACAGTCAAGTTATAAAGGTGCAAAAAGAAGCTGTCTCTTTAAATGAGAGAAAAAAAAATGCTGGATTTTTGACGAGAAATAAACTACAGGAGATCTGGACATGTCCTGACAGTATGGAGGACCGATGTTGTCATATTTAATAATATATACAGAAATGTATATAATGGCTTGATAACAAGGCAAAAATAAATGCAGAGATAAAATGTAAAGAAGGAAAAATATAAATAAGGATAAAAATAAATAAATATACGATACGGAAAATGAAATGTTAAAGTAAATAACTAGGGTTTTCAACACAAAATTAAATTAAAATTGTTAGAAATGACAATACAAATAACCATTTTTGTCACATTTTACTGATAACTTCATAGAAAATGTCTTAATTTTTTTGTATCATATTTTGGCACATGAATCAAGTTATTGAGCCATTTTTATATATTTTTTTATACTATTAAATATTTTTAAATCTATTCTCAGATTTATTGTCGACAATAAATCTCGGTTGACTTGAATGCTGACTCCAGTTATTAACTTTTAGACACTTTTGAGCTCATCCCATGTCATTAGCTCGGAGAGAAACATTCCTTTTGAGTAAAACACATTCTCACATTCATTCTCAGAATTTCACATTTTGACCCAAGACTGTATCTTGGAAACTAGATCCAACCAGGATTTGGACTTAATTTTTCTTTATTAGTCACTCAACCTTGATAAAGTTTCACTGCTTTTATTCTGGAGGCATTTTAGACCAATGTGATTGATTTACTGATTGAGTGATGAAGACTTTATAATGATGTTTACAAAATGACAGAGGGTGAATTTTTTCCCACTAGTTTTCTGATGATACAGGAAACTATTAGGAGTATGAATGAGTTTTTCCAGATGCATTATTCAGGCTTAACTGTGATATTTTAAAGTGGTGAGTCACCTGAACAAAGCGGGTTTTGTCCTCAATTATAACTCTGACTCAGCAGTGAGCAGAATGATAAAAAAGGTTGTTAATTCCGACAAGACAATTGCCCAGGACTAAGGGAATGAGTTTGCAGCACTTTCTACCTTCAGTATCGGAGCGAGGAAGATGGAGACTCCAGTGAGAACAAACACCAAAATGCCCGTCACTCTCTGCTCCCTGTTCAATGAGGAAATACACAAAACATTGCAGCCAGGTCAGTCTTAAAGGATTTGTCTGTTTCACTTATAAAGGACTAAGCCTGTGTGATATTGCCAGCGGCAGACTGAAGGGATTATTTCCCCAGATCCAATTTTCTTTTATTTCTGTTGTGTGTTTGTATTTAACTGTGGACCGACCTGACCCCGAGGAACTGCGGCTGCTCTCCGGGAGCGCTGGACTCGCTCTCCATCTTCAGAGAATCGATGTGGGCGATGGAGATGACGGTGGCGGCGACGTACCAAGGCAGTCCCATGAAGGAGCAGGTGGCCATCAGGACCCCCACCCAGAACAGATCCAGATGGTAGCCACAACCTTTCTGCCAGGTTCAACACATACAGTTATGAAGACACTGAGGTTTGAACCTGAAATGATCTGAATTCACTTCCTTAGACCAGGGGTTCCCAAAATAACGGTGCCAGAGAGTGGTGACCCCCACTATCCTCGAACTGATTGAAGCATGGGCATGTCAATGATACTGTGGTATATTTGCTACATTGCATTGTGGGTACTTGACATTATACTCATTGTGTTCTGTTTTATGTGCAGGGGTTCAAGGGGGGGTTTATGTTAATGTTTATTAAGATTAATGTGTCTGTTTTACAACATTTATTGGCTTTTTTATGTTTATTTTTTACTAATATGGAACCATTAGTCAAACTTATAAGCTGAACAATGTCTTACCTGTTTATCATTGTCAAGCTGATATTTGTGCCACATTAACCCTTTCATGCACAGTGGTCACTCCAGTGGACAGTTATTCTCCAGCTGTTCTCTTGTATATTCATGGGTTTCGTTGTTTTAGTTTCATATCAGCCAACACAGTGGACACTTATGCATCATCTCATACACTGCAAAAATTAACTGTAACTTTGCTGTTCTTAATAAACCTGATCTGCAGTAACATGCTTGAGTGTAAATCAACTGCTAGTTGTTATTAGACTGTAATTAACAGTTTTATTCAAATTTTTTTTGCATATTATCTCCATGAAGTGAGTAATAACTAGTATTAGAGTATGTTAAAGTGTGACAAAACATCAGATTAGCTGCATGAAAAATGTTTTTATTTCATAGTTTTCACACAGTTTATCACTTTCTGATATTGTGTTTTAAATACATGTTTCTTTGCTTCAAAAATTAAACGCATAGTGTCCAGTTGAGTGGACATTTTTATAACGCCATAAAATTAAAATTAAAAAAACGTCAATCACATTGTTTTTTTTATGCCTAAAGAGGAATAAAAACACTGAGGAAAAAAATCCTGACTAAGGTTTTGATAATTCATGCATCAAAGGGTTAATGAAGCCTTTGCTCTTTCAAAGTATGAGCACTACCTATGCACCTTTGAAATTCTCAATATCAATATCCTTCCTTCAAAGTACAGGTGTAACAATACTGCCCTTAATCAGTCATTACCACCTCAGGGATCACATCAAGAGGTTTCTGAAAATCATCTTGCAACCCTGATGGTGTCCTGCGACCCCCCCAGAGGGGTCACAACCCCCACTTTGGGAACCCCTGCCCTAATAATATTCATTCATTCATTATCTGAACCTGCTTTATCCTCACTAGGGTCACTTGGAGCCTATCCCAATTCATAGGGGCGAAGGCGGGGTACACCAGTTCATCGCAGGGCTGACATATAGAGCCAAACAATCACTCTCACACCTATGGGCAATTTAGATTAACCAATTAACCTATTAGTGCATGTCTTTGGATGGTGGGAGGAAGCCAGAGTACCCGGAGAGAACCCACGCAGACACGGGGAGAACATGCAAACTCCACACAGAAAGGTCCCACCCCCAGTCGACTGGTGTTGGAATCGAACCCAGGACCTTCTTGCTGTGAGGCACGAGTGCTAACCACTGCACCACTGTGTCGCCTGCCCTAATAATAATAATAATAACAATAATAATAATAATAATAATAATAATAATAATAATAATAATGGATTTATATAGCGCTTTTCTAGACACCCAAAGCGCTTTACATTATTGACCCATTATTCATTCGCTCTCACATTCACACTCTGGTGGTGGTAAACTACATTTGTAGCCACAGCTGCCCTTGGGCAGACTGACAGAAGTGTGGCTGCCAATTTGTGCCTACAGCCCCTCTGACCACCACCAAACATTCATACACCAGTGTGCCCTAGACTAATGTATATGTACATCCATTAGATAACTCACTTATCTAACAGATGTGCACATAGTGTAGAACTATGTTATTTTATAGCAGGGGTCTCAAACTCATTTTCTTTCAGGGGCCACATTCAGCTCATTTGATCTCAAGTGGGCTGGACCAATAAAATAATAGCATAATAACCTACAAATAATGACAACTCCAAATTTTTGTCTTTGTTTTAGTGTAAAAAAAACAAAACAAAACATTAAATTAAGAAAATACTTACTTTTATAAACTATCCAAACAAAAAAGATGTGAATAACTTGAAAAAACTGACATTTCTTAAGAAAAATAAGTGCAGTTTTAACAATATTATTCCTCAACTTATCATTTATACATGTGCGTTATGGTTCGGATGTATAAAGACACTAAACACTTATTTACAGGTGGAATATTGTTAAAATTGTGCTTAATTTTCTTTAGACATTTCAGGCTGTTCATATTGTTCAGGTTATTCACATATTATTATTTAAAGATAGTTTGTAAATGTAACTGTTTTCATAATTTAATGTTATTTTTTGCACTAAAACAAAGACAAATATTTGAAGATGTCATTATTTATAGGCAAAATGTAATATTGTTTTTTTCACATCAAACCAAGAAAATATGGAGTCATTATTTTTTGTAGGTTATTAGGCTATTATTATTTTACTTGAGATCGTATTAATCTGTATGTGAAACCTGAACTAAAATGAGTTCCACAGCCTTGACTGTAGAAGTTTTGCACTTGCAAATTCATCCCAAGGGCTGGATTGGAACCCTTGGCGGGTCGAATTTGGCCCCCGGACCGCATGTTTGAGACCCCTGTTTTATAGCCATTAAATGCAGGACTGGGTTATAATTTATACTTTATACTTTACAAACTGTCAAATCAGAACAGGCCCCAGCAGATCCTTACCTTTAGTTTGTTCTCCTTGCGGTTGACGATGACTGCGCTGATCTGCTGGTCCATGAAGATGAGGATGGTGACGAGGAGGGCGGGGACGAAGCTGGCCAGGTATATCCACCATGGATTCTTCCCGAACGGCATCACCAGCCAGCCACGATCTGGGCGAGTTGGCTGGTGGAACACAAGACACCATGTCATGTCCACACAAAAGACTTTACTTGTCGGCTAAAATTTACTTAGGGGGTCAAATGAGTGGCCATTTTTGTCAAAAAAAAAAAAAAAAAGTTGTAAGAAATGCATAGAACTGTGTTGAAATAATGCTAATACATTTGTGCACAGACTACTGATATTATTTGACAGTGGAAGCTATATTTTCAGAAATATTGGATTTTGAATAGCACGTGTATGTGAAAACTTTTGCTGGTGGACGGATGTGACACTACCCATGATGATCTGGTCAGTACCAGTACTTTATTAGTAATAAACTTATATACTTACTATTGCTAATTATCCTCTTATTCATAAATGTTAGTATTGTGGATCTAAAACAATAACAGTTTAAAAAAAACACAAAATGTGGCAGTGGACGGATGTGACATGGTTGTTACAGATCCCATCATACTGATGCTCAGCAGCCATGTCACCGTTTCCACAAATGATCCCTGTGCAAAAACTAGTATCAGAATTATTTATTGTATAGTTTATCATCATACTAAAGAGTAAATAACAATATAGAATTGTTATTTCTTTATAAAAATGCTCATTATTAGAAAACTGTTGATTTAAAAAGTGACGTGTGACATTCTTAATGTATGTATTGGTGTAACACAAGCAGGATGGATCAGCACCATACTCCATGTTGCAGCCTGTAAAAATAAAATATGTGATATGTAGTATATAATCATTAAGAAAAAAATGGGGGATTTAAAAGAATAAAATATTTGTTTATCAGGTAAATTCAGTTCAAATATAACTTGGCCATTTGTGACATGAAAATATAGCATTAATTGTGATGAAATTGGACATTTTTGACCTGAAAACATAGTTCATATGACCATCAACAGAACTGAAATCCTGTAAATTTGCATAACTTGCATTTACCAACACAAAGTTCCTTTGGGGATTCACTTAGATTGATTTCTTACGCACAAAGACAGAAATAAGACCTCTAAGCAAATTCTAGCAGTTGTGCATTTTTGAACATTGACAGTCACACAGATTAAAGATTTATCATATGAATAGATTTATTAATACATAGGATACAGTTCAGGAAAGTATTTGTCTTGGTCAACAGAGAATACACTGTAAAAATTCCACTCTGTCAGCAACTTAAAAAGTATTATCTCAGTTGTGAGCAGCGTCTGAAAATAAGCAGCTTTACCTTGAATTCCGTCGGGACGATAAGTTTGGGAGTTTTGAGGCCCATCAGCATATCGAGCCCCACAAATGTCATGATGGACATGAAGATAGAAAAGTCACTGATGAGTTTCCTCAACTGTTAGAGATAAAAGAGAGAAATAATGTGACAAAACAGCTCAAATTGTGAAATATACATTCTGAACATGCAGACAAGGCCCGGTAGGAGCGACTCATAAATATTTAAAAATGTAAACTGTGTCTGGTTTCACTAGAGTAAAAGATAATACGTCATTTTTGTGTTTGACAGGCCTCTTCCTGTTTGAGGTCATACGCTGGAAAGATCTGAGCTACGCTGTGTTATTGGACCAAAATGGATACATACTTAATAAAGGGACAGCCTACTGTATAGTTTTAAATAAATGAGTTTTTAATCTGTGCTCTCTAAGCCTCAAAGAGGAGACTATATTCATTTCTTACAATATATATTACACTTTTATATATCGTTAGCCTCATAGCATAATTGCCTAAGTCATACACTATTGGGACAAGTTTAATTCAGGTGTTTCTTTTCCAACAGGGGGTCTGGGGTACAAAACAATAACAACAAATGTCCTAATATAGTTTTATATTGTGATAAATATCATTTTGATTGTAAATACTGATGTAGACATGATGTGTCCCAATATTTTTGTCCATATAGTTTACAAATATCAATATTTCCTTTAAGTTCAATGGGAGATTTTTCTTCCTAAGTGAAATGGTTAGTTGTGGTAGAAAATTATCATTTACAGTCAGAGCACAAAAAATATTTAGAGATTTATAGGTAGAACATTTAAAATCATAGTCATGAATTAAAAAAAATCAATGTTGAGAAAAATTAAGTAAAAACCACCTCTGAGGTATTTTGGAAGCAAAGATAACAATTTAAACAAAACTAATCTATGGAATGCAATGACATGTATCATCATATAAAACTATATTATGACATTTGTCATTGTTTTTTTGTATCCCAGACCCCTGTTAGAAAAGAAACACCTGAATTAAATGTGTCCCAATACTTTTGTCCATATAGTGTTTGACTAAGGCAATTATGCTATGAGGCTAACAATATTCCAAGAGGTGGAAGAAGTTGTCAGATCCATTATTTATGTAAAAGTAATAACACAGCTCCATAAAATATCAAATATCCTGCCTTTACTTCAGTAAGATCACAGATAAATTACCAACAAGTTAAAGTCTTAGTAAGCAATATGGAATTCTGTAAATCTGAGTTTCATCAAATATTTCAGTTCTGTTATTCATATTAATGTAACAGGCAGCAAATCATGATCTGAAGTCAGATTTTGTAGGATAAAAGTCTTTAAATCTATTAATATCTATTATTTTCTTTATCATTTCATTCTTCCTCAGCTGATCAGTTCATTTTTTGTTAATAAAATATCATAAAATAGTGAAAAATGTCAGGAGCAATTTTTCCAGAGACCAAAGTGATATGTTCAGATGTCCCGTTTTGTCCAAAAATGTCAAATACATTCAGAGAACTGTCACATCTAACAGGCAGAGGCGGCATAAATCAGCAGCTGACAGGCTGTGTAATGGAAAGTAAAACACTTCACACCTGAAAAATGATAAGCAATTTTTTCTGAGTATTTGCCATTGTTTATCTATGTGATGAAAAAACTCTAAATAATGTCACAAAAAAAGACAAAGCGTATGCTTATTTTTGTCTAAGTAACATAAAGGGTCAGTCTGTAGATAAATATACAGTAGTTTGGTTAAAGATGCCTACTTCATATTTTCAGCATTAGATGGATTTTTATTCCACCCGCCAGATGGCATTAATTATCTTCAGAATATGGACAATTAGAATTAGAATTTGAATTTGATAATAATTAGAATTTGATAATAATTAATTAATTCATACTCTAATAAATGCAATTTAAAGATACCTGCTTCTTATTCTCTGCATATATTAATGTAGGCATGCTCTTTCCAGTGATTTAGTAGTTTTTATGATATGCCTGTGAAAACATTTTTGATCATTAATACCACATAAATCAGAAAATTTTACATTATTAATAATTCCTCCCTGTGGCCATCAGACTGTTTAATTCCTCATTATAACCACATAATTTTTAATAACACAGCAATATGCTTGTTTTAATTATCATATTGATAATATATTGTCTAGTATACATTGTACAAATAATTTCCCCCTGGGATTAATAAAGTACTCTGATTTTCAGACTGCTATAATCTGGTAAAAATACTCCTGTGGATCTGATTTTATAGAAGGTAAAGACATCTTGTACCTTAGACCAGCTCCTGAACATTTCACACGTTATGAATTCTTCATATAGTGACTTCATGAACTACTTTTTCTGCCTCTTGTTTATGCAGTTAAATCGCTGTCACATCCCGTTGTCAAAATCATTATCATTGCTTTATGCACATTTGAAGCAAAAAAGAAACGGTCAGGTTTTCAAATCTGGTTATTATCCCGCCCCCTGAAGGGGAGGCAAGGGTATTGCTTTTGGTTCGTTTTTTTTGTTTGTTATCACTAGCAGCAAAACTATTGGTTGAATTCATACCAAATTGGGTTTATTTATTGATTTTTTTTTTTTTTTTCAACTTTATTGAAAATATATAGTTCTATGAGACATATACATTTTGAACAAACATCAAAATGTCAAAAGGAAAAAGCATCTGAACAAATAAATTAAAATAATGCAAAGACTTAGAGACACAAAGCAGAATAGACAAATAATAATAATAAAAACTTAAAATATACAGATCTAAGAAAAATAAATAAATACATCAGAGAGTAAGTTCGGTCCATTTTAAAGAATTCTTTATAAATTGCCAAGGGTGTTAGTGCGTTTTTTTTGTTAAAAATAAATTGTAATGATTTAATATATTTTTCAAATTCCATCAGAAAGACTTTAAAATTTGGGCGTGTTTTGGTATATTTACTTTTGTCTATATAAAATTTTCCAAATAAAATAATCAGATTACCAATAAATTCTAAATTACGAATGTCATGTTTAAAATATGTAATTACATTTTGAGATATTGTAGTTATTTTTTTCATTACTTTTAGAAATAATGTAGTTTTCAATGCACAAATTGGGTTTATAGATTGCCAGTGACCCAGAATAGATGTCATAACATTTTGGGAAAAGTAGGTCAAAGTTCAAATTTTTAATGAATTTTTAAAATCTTGTTTTCCTCATTTACTTATAGTTTCACGTTTATAAAAACATCAATTTTGTTTCAATTTACTTCAAACTTCTTTTAAATCACTTCTTAAAACACATTTGTATTGACTTGCTTTTATGTGATGTTTGTCCCTTTTAATTTTTAATTTTAATTTTTTAAATTTGAATTTTATCCTGTTTGATAATTAATTTATGTTCTCATACATGATGTTGTTTTATCTCACTCCTTCATTTTTACATTGATTTGACAGCATCATGTTTCATTATCCCTGCCCTCTTTACTCTGATTCACTTAATTTATTTGAAGTGTCATGTTTTTGCATTGTTGTACACATCTCTCTTATTGTGTTGCTTCTGTTTTCGTGTTTTTACTTGCATCTTGAATTCTGCTGTTGTGCCCTCTGCTTTGTCTGTCAAAAGTCCTTTGTAAACTTTGTTTTTAAAAGGTGCTATATAAATAAAGCTATTATTATTATTATTATTATTATTATTATTATTATTATAAACTTGGCACATATATAGAAGCAATTGACATCAGCACACGCATAGACATGATGACATCAGCTGGATTGATGCCAAAACAAGCTACAATACGCGCAAGGGATGAGGTTTGTTGTGCCTAGCACCACTTGTTTGAGGTTGATTGTAAATAAATGCATTAATGCAACAAATGTGTAATGATTAAATTGAAACTTATTCTCTTAAATGCAAGATCATTTCGTTGAAATCACCTTGGTGGGGAAGTAGCGGCTGAACTTGAACTTCTTTAGAGAAACGGTCATGGAGTACGTTCCAAAGAAGAGGATGAACGACATGAGGGCCAGGTCGGGGACGTATTTGCAGGACTTTCCCACCAAAGAGCCTCCGTAGGTCAGACACTCCTTCTTACTGAGCTGACTCCAGTCCAGAGCTGTCACATTCAACTGGGATGGTGGGTGGCGGTGTTGGGGAAACAGGACAGGATGAACCGGAGTGAAGTGTTTTGACAGAGACGTAGCGGATGAAACAAACACAGACATTCGCAGAACAGATGTATTATAATCCATGAAAGGGGGGGTGATGGGATGTGATGGTAAAAAACAGACAAAGGAGAGAAAGAAAAAAGCAAAACAATTTTTCTGTCAGACAGAGCTGATACCTGGGTTAGATGTAAACAAATTATTTTCCTCTTTTGTAACCCATACGGTCTCATAGGTATCAAAATGAGCTATAATTCATTCTGAGAAAAGCTGAAATATTATCAAAACTGGTGCAAAAAATGAGGATGAAAACAAACACTTACCCCAGACACAGTAGAGCTGTTATCTGGCATTGGAACTAAAGCATTGAAGATCATTGCAGCCACTGTAAACAAATGGCGAGGTGAGATAGAGAGGGGAACGAGACAGAAAAAGACAAAAAGACAAGGAGAGGAATGAAAATGAATGCAAAACAACAATATTATCCAGCTGTTGTGGAAAGCAGTTATGCATACAAAGAGGTACTCACTTGTAAGAGATGGCAGCCAAATTGTTAGTGCATGGCAGAAACAAACAAGAGACAAATCAGTTACAGAAATCATTGTCGACTGAAAGTCCATAAATTAATTAAACATCCGAGAATTCATGTCACAATTAAACCTATTTGTCATTTCTTTCACTCTGCAGTCAGCTGTTAAATGTCAGATTTGTTTAAGAGGCTGTAATAAAATAATAATAATACAAAAAACATCATTAAAGGGGGTCATATTTTGCTAAAACCCACTTTTATGGGTGTTTGGTGCATTTGAATTGAATACACTGAATTAAATTTGAACCCTCCAGGTTCTGCAAAGCTATCTTTATTTTCATTCCGGCAAAAATCGAGTGCATTTCTACAACCTGTTTTAATTCCTTCTTGATTTGTTACGTTTCAGAACTAGTTAGGTCATGGCATTTGCACATATAAGGTCAAGACTTCCGACGAATATTTCTCCGAGTACGACATAATTGTTTGTCAGCAGCAGTGGTTGTAGTAAAACCTGAAAATATGTCCAGACTTCGAGCCGATTACCTAAAACAGGGGTGTCAAACTCATTTTAGTTCAGGGGCCACATTCAGCTAAATTTCATCTGCAGCGGGCCGAACCAGTAAAATAATAACATAATAATAAAAAAATAATGTCAACTCCAAACTTTTCTCTACATTTTACAGTGAAAAAAGTCAGATTAAACAATGAAAATGTTTACATCTACAAACTGTCCTTTCAAACAATGTGAATAACTTAAACAAACTGGAAAAATAAGTGTAATTTTAACAATATTCTGCCTCAGTTTATCATTTACACATTTTCATTATATCGTACAGATCATAGTGGATCTACAAATACACAAAACATTTAATATCAGGCAGAATAGTGTTAAAATTGCACTTATTTTTCTTAAGACATTTCTGGTTCTTCACATTTGTTCAGATTATTCATATTTTTTCTGAAATTATACTTTGTTTTAGTGTAAATACATGAAAATATTTACATTTACAAAGAGAAAAATTTGGAGTTGTGAGTATTTATAGGTTATTATGATAGCCCTTTACTGATCGGACTCACTGGAGATTGAATTGGTCTGCATGTGGAACCTGAACTAAAAGGATTGTTTATTTCTTAATATCTATTTTTGCATTTCACAAATTCATCCCAAGGGCCAGACTGGACCCTTTGGCGGGCCGGATTTGGCCCCCGGGCTGCATGTTTGACACCTGTGACCTAAAATATTCAGTTGTTGGTTGTATTAACAAATACAAGAGGTTGAATGGGACAGAGCAGCACAACCAACAATGTGGAGGGGGTGGGGTGTAAAGTGGCTCATGTGTATTTAAAGGGCCAGCAATCAAAACGACCTTTCTGGTGTCATTAGTCAGAAATAGGGTTGAAGATGGACCTGTGGAGTTGAATTAATGAAGAATTCAGACCCAAGCATAGCATTTACAGGGTGGGGAAGCAAAATTTACAATATTTTGAGGCAGGGATTGAAAGACAGTGTATGACCAATTAGTTTATTGAAAGTCATGAGAATTTATTTGCCACAAGAAAATTGACATAATAGAAAATGTTTTTATTCTATGTGTCCTCCTTCTTTCTCAATAACTGCCTTCACGCGCTTCCTGAAACTTGCGCAAGTGTTCCTCAAATATTCGGGTGACAACTTCTCCCATTCTTCTTTAATAGTATCTTCCAGACTTTCTCGTAATAGTTTTGCTCATAGTCATTCTCTTCTTTCCATTATAAACAGTCTTTATGGACACTCCAACTATTTTTGAAATCTCCTTTGGTGTGACGAGTGCATTCAGCAAATCACACACTCTTTGACGTTTGCTTTCCTGATTACTCATATGGGCAAAAGTTTCTGAAAAGGTATGGATAATAGTGTTAGGTATGATTATGACATCAATATATGTTTGGTTTCAAAACAATTGACGTAGTGCCTGCTGAGAAAAAACAACTAAATGTTCATTGTAAATTTTGCTTCTCCACCCTGTACAGTTTATGTAGACCACAGGGAAATGTTTTAAAATGTATAATTCCATTTAAAAAAGCAAAATATCACTCCTTTAAAAGCTAAAAGGTCACTTAAAGGTGGGGTGCGAGATGTTTTTCTTTGAGCATTTTTTACTATATTGCCTAAAATCCCCTTCACACCCTGATCACAACCAATTAATTAAATGCACTAACACAAAAATAAAAAAAAAATTAGTCACCTGCGGAACGGACAGGACTGACCCCCCCCCCCCCCCCCCCCCCCCGTGCGCATACCCCTCTTCGTGCATGAATCGTGCGTTCTCAGAAGTTTGGAGTACTTGTACAGGAAACGAAGGCAGAACCAGAGCTTGGCTATATTAGTTATATTAGGATGGAAAGTTCACCGGCAAACTGTTTAACATAAATCACTAGGAAATGTAACGTTAGCCAGATAGGTATGAACTAGAGCTGTTCTGTAAGAGCAGGGGTGTTGGAGGAGACTGAATGAGGTATGGATGGATCGGAGCCGGGGCGGGGCAAATTGTTACCGTGAACCCTCGGGAACAGCATTGCACTTGCCAGTACTCTGGAGGCGTGGCTTCGGGGGATGTCTAAAGAAAGGGGTTTGGACTTTTGAATTGAGTATTTACAAAATGTAGCTTGCTCAAACCGTTTTCTAAGATCGCCTACCCCACCTTTAATTTGAATATGCTGTTAATGCCTCTACAACACAGATGTCAAACATGTGGCCCGGGGGCCAAAACTGGCCCTCCGAAGGTTCCAATCCGGCCTGTGAGTTGAATTTGTAAAGTGCAAGTTAAGGCATCAAACTCAAAAATAATATCATAACCTGTAAATAATGACAACACCATTTTTCCCCTTTGATTTAGTGCAAAAAAACATTAAATTATGAAAACGTTGACATTAACAAACTATCTTTTTACAATAAAATGTGAATAAACTGAATAAATATGAACAACCTGAAATGTCTAAAGAGAATTAAGAGCAATTTTAACAATATTTTGTCTGTTACTACATGTTTTGTGCCTTTGTAGATCTGCTCTGTAATGCATATGTATAAATGATAAGTCGAGGCATACTATTGATAAAATTGTACTTATATTTCTTAACAAATTGCATGTTTTTCAGGTTATTCACATCCTTTTTGTTTGGATAGTTTGTAAATGTAAATATTGGCATAATTGAATGTTATTTTTTGCACTAAAACAATTCGGAGTTGTCATTATTTATTCGTTATCATGCTATTCTTTTACTGGTCCAGCCCACTTCAGATTAAATTGGGCTGAATGTGGCCCCTAGAATAAAATGAGTTTGACACCCCTGCTCTACAAGATAATTTTAATAGTGAGCTGAAATATGTGCTGAAATATCAGTCAATTAACTTATTTTATATTGTGCTTTGACAAAATGGCTGTAATTGCAATTAGTGTTGGAAGTAGAAAACACAAGCGCTAGTACTTCCCTTTACTCTTATGTTGCTGTGTATTATCAGCAAATAATTAACTACTAATATTCTGAAATTCTGCAGTTAATAAAAGATACTACATATTACTGATGTACACACAAGTAATATATTTAGCGAAAAATAATTGACTGTGTTCATTAGTGTGAGGTGTATTGAGCTCATGAGCTAGTTTCTTGTACTCCTGGTGAAATCCCTGCATCGTTTCTCTTCTCTCTACTTTGAGCATGCCACACAAACCAAAGCACCGGCCAGCATCCACCGCTGTAAGGTTAATGTAGCGTTACTTAGACTAGCTGCCGACAGAGAAAGGTAGTCAGGGGAGAATAGGAACAGGTGAGTTTTATGTATCACCCTCTGGTAATGCAGTCGGTTTAAGGCCATTATAAATCTCCCAGAAAACCAGAAATGGAGAGCGTGCAAAAGGGCACCGGCAGCTGGTGGTCATGCACTATTCAGATCATATACGTGAGTATATTAAGTAAATGTTCTGTATTGAAAGCACTGACAGGAAATGTAAGTATGAAGAATAAAGGTGGTCACTGTGCAGTATGTGGTTTTAGTCCTAATGTCTCTGGATTCACACTGTTACTTTAATGTTTATGTTTCCTTTTCCTACTGCAGATGTTTAAGGGGATTATAGTATATAGGATTTGCACCTTCAGTTATTTAAAAAATGACCTAAAAGGATCATGAAAGTGTTTAGGATAAAGAGTTCTGAAGTTCTGCCAAAGACATCGATGTATTAGATCAGTATTTTTCAACCTTGGGGTCGGAAACCCACGTGGGGTTGCCTGGAATTCAAATGGGGTCGCCTGGAATTCCTAGTAATTGATCCAAGTTAAAAAAAAAACAAAACAAAACAAAACTTAATAATAAACAATATATGGTGAGTTGAGGGAGACAATCCCAGTCCATAAAAGACATGACAAACTGTGAAGCTGAAACTGCAGCACTGTGATACTGTTTATCTGTCAAATGTTCATTGTGGTCAGTTTCAGATGCTGCAGCTCTTTCATAATTCATAGTTTGAGTTCTTGTTTGTTCAGTATTAATTGTCAGCCTTGTAAATCCAAGCAGGACTGACTGTACATATCCTGACCAAGGAAAATAAAATTCTCCCTTTGTGCAGTAATCTACACCTGGCTTTTCTGACTCTGTTCATACTAATATACATTATATAGACTAAATGTGTCTAAAATTAATGTGTATTTGCAACATAATATAGCAAATTATTACATGATCAAAAACAAATTAATTTTAGCAAAGAAAATTTCTCCTTTTTGAATGTCTGGGGTCGCCAGAAATTTGTGATATTAAAATGGGGTCACAAGTCAAAAATGGTTAGGAACCACTGTAATAGATTGTAGAAATATGAACAGAATTTATTTACATCGACGGACCAGAGGTTTTCTGTGACCACTAGAGGGAGTAGTGAGTCACTCTGCCAGTCTCTCATAGTGTAGAAAATTAACACCACAGGACCTTTGAGCAAAACACCAGAATGTAACCAGATGGGATGAGAACCACTAAGAAACAACTTTTAGATGTGAAGAAAGTGACTTGCTGATAAAAGTTAGAGGAACTGTTGTTTTTTTTTTCACCACTGGGCTCAGATATAAATGCAAACACTGGAGTTTGATGTGGAAATGGCAAGACTAAATAACAAGTTGAAATCGAGAGGTTGTCAGGTTCTGCTGCTATGTTAGAGTCCTGTGGTGTTGATGCATTAGCCAGACTCCCAGTGGAAGTGGGTGGTACCGTCACTGGAGGATAACGCAGCAAATTAAATAAAAGTCCTTATATGACTTCTATCAGTGCTAAATAGTAACTATATTCAGGCTGCGATTTGTCAGAAAAACAGGGGGGGGCTGGGTTGGGTTTTTTAGTTGGAGCAGGCGGGGGTGGGGGGCAGCAGTTATATATGTGGGGGTGCGGTACATAACTCACATAACAAAAATGAAACTTTACATACTTTCAATGTCCAACTCCTGGGTTCTATTCCTCTATTATACAACAGATCTTACACAAAATTTTCACAACTTCTAACCTGTATCCACTGGACCCCCTCCACTGCTCTATGCACATTTCCCCCCCTTTACGGCACCCAAGTGCATGGGGACGTTCGCAAATTCTGAGACTGCTGACAGTTCGGTTCAGGTGAACGTTAGTGTCAGTAATGTAGGATCCAACCTGCCTGTATGTCAGTTGGTTGGTTGTTGTCTTCCCCCCCTCGAGGATGAAATTCATTGAGCAGAAGTAGGGATGTAAAAACCAGAGGGGAGGTTGTTGATCGCCCCCATCCCCCCCAACTAATCGCACCCTGACTATACTGATATCTCTAACCACTTACATTTTCTAAGCCATCAAAATACGGCGAATGTAAGTGAAAGAAACTTTTTAATATTTCAAAAATTCACCACAAATTCAAAGATCAAAATTTCTGAAAACTGTGAACAAAACTTGTAAATATTATCCCAATGAAGCTACATAAAAAAAATTTAAATGAATCTGATCAGTAGTTTCATCGGAGCAGATGTCTGAAGAAATAACGATAAAGACAACGCCGGACCCAGAACCTTCCCTGTAGCTCATGGCCTATTGGCCCGTGAACTCAAAAGACTTTCTACTCTTAAGGATAAACTGAGCAGTTAGTTGACGTACACATTAGTTAAAAACATGACAAAAGCAACCCCTCATTAGCTTCTAAACTGCTTAATCTGTCACTACATTGTCAAAGTCAATGATAATCATTTAATCAGTTAAGTTTGAGAGAAGGTGAACTCTGTGTTTACTCTCATCTTTAGTCTGTCTGTGACGTCAGTCTACTGAGGCTGAACAAGCCACTTGTAAACACTTACTCCCTCATACATAATCCCCTCATATCCCCCCCTGAGGCCAAGGGGTGAACTCACCCGGGTCTGGGGCCAAACACTCGCACTTGTAGGCGGTGACATAGTCAGGCTTGAAGTCTGTGTTGATGGGGTAATATTTGAAGGCGCCCACCATCTTCTTGATGGCATCAGAGATGAAAATGAAGGAGATGAGGCTGGAGAAGCCTTCCTCCGTGAAGCGAGTCATGTACTTGATGATGTAACTGGCGTCGGTGGCCACCAGGATGAAACACTGCAGACAGGAGTGGATACCGATCCACAGACGCAGCTCCATGTAATCGATGCCGTTGTTCCTTAGGAGAAAAAATATGAAGAGAACACTGAAGATACGACAACACAAACACTACTATTAAATAACTGTTAATGTTTTTTTCTCTGGGTTTCTTCTAACTCCCATTACAGTTTCTATGTTAAAGCAGCTTTTTTACACTTAACAACATTAAACTAGAAATTTTATCACTGATTTATAGTAACCCTAATTCCTAACACTTTAAACTACAATTACTTTAAGATGACAGGTACAAAACTGCTAGGAAGAAAACTTATTTCATGCACCGCATCCTATTTATCTCTTTACAAAGTGAATGTGTGAGGTCCAGCTCTTTGAGATTAGATATTTTACTTGATGAAAATCTTTGTCGGTGAAACTTCATATTAGAAATATTCCCCCTATTTTATTATATAAATTTTTTTTTTGTTATTGGCCGCTGAGTTTCTACTGTGTATGTTATACAGTTTTTGTGTGTCAGCATTATGCCAGAAGGTTTTCAATAACAAACTGGAGTTGAAAGGAAGTAGATAAAGAATATTAGTTTCTCCAGTCAGCAACTTCAGATAAGCCCTATTTTGTTCACCAGCCCCACCAAGCACAATAAGAAATGCCAGCATCTTGAAATAAAACCGTCATTCACAACAAATAAGTAGAGTGAAAAGGAAAGAGACATTTGCATTCAAAAAGGCATCCAAATCCAAAACTTAATATCAGATAATAGCTACATTTTAATTAGAGAAAATAATAAGTAGAGTTCACACATGCTGCTGTTGCACCGGAAAGACGACAAATATTTTTAAATATCGCAGCACTGTCTTGTATTGAACAAACATTTAGCTAATGAGATTAGCACATTTTGTGTAACAAGATGTCATAAAGCAAAACTAAAACAACATAATTTGCAATTAAATTATAAAGAAATGACAAAATGTAAGAAAGTTTTCCTTATTACTAAAGACAAAAACACAGTTGCTCAATATGACAGACTTTATATCATAAAATGCAGAAGTTGTGTGTGTTGTCTTACTCTTAGAGAAGAAAAACAGTCTTTTCCTTATGATTAAATTTTATAAAAACCATTGCTACTGGTGAAATCTAGCTCAGTATCAGCTGGGATACCAAATTAAGCAAAAGTGTGTTATCTTCTCTGAAAATTCAATTAAATTTCTGATGAAAATAATGCTTGACAACTCATTTTCCAGAAATAAAGCTTTGTAACTTTCTTGATATTCCCACACTGGAGTTCTATTAGTTTTTCTCCTAGTGGCTTGATAACAATTTTAATAAATATACTCAGATCCATACAAAACATCATGAAAAGTAGGTATTCCACTTGTTTTGATTCCTTTTATATATATCAGGACATTGTAAAAAAAATATTCTGTTCCTTCCCATGCTCTAAAATTATTTAAATCCAGCCTCAAGTGTAAAACAACACACACTACCTCCCACTGTGTCATTATTTATTTAATAAAACGAAGCCAGAGGGGAGAAGCAGTGTGTGAAAAATTAACTATACCCTCACTGCTTCCATAAGAATTCAGAGGGTAAGTAGAAGCCAAGTGCTACAAAGCAAATTCCACTGATTTATCGATCAACAGCAAGTGTGACCACCTCAATAAAAGCAGAAGTTCAGCAGTTTGTTGGTCCGGGGCATTCAGGTGAGTGTTAACACAATGCCAAAGAGCAACAACATCAGCAATGAGCTTAGAGAAGCAAATGTGTCTGCTCGTCAATCTACGAAGGGTTCTAAGGCCATTTCCATACAATTTGAAGTCTATCATTGTGTGAGAAGGACTATTCACAAGTGGAAAAGGTCAGACTGTGCTCAGGGAAATTAAAAAAGAAAAGCTTCAGAGATACATCTCAGACTCTCCAAGCCTCAGTCAGCATGTTAAAAGGTACATTTTGTGACAGCACAAGTAGAAAAAGACTGAACACGTACTGCATGGTCAGTTTTGTTTGGAAGGGCTGCCAAGGGAAAGCCTCTTCTCTCCAAAAAGAACATGGTTTGTAAAGTTTCATCTGAGCAAATGCAAGACTTGTAGAGCAATGTCCTTAGAACAGATGAAACCAAAGTGGAAATGATTACCCATGATGCACAGCGTTGCATTAAGGCATAGGTGTCAAACATGCAGTCCGGGGGCCAAATCCGGCCTGCCAAAGGGTCCAGTCCGGCCCTTGGGATGAATTTGTGAAGTGCAAAAATTACACTAAGATATTAATAATCATTTTAGTTCAGGTTCCAAATTCAGACCAATTCAATCTCAAGTGGGTCATAATAACCTATAAATACGCCAACTTTTTCTCTTTGTCAATGTAAATGTTTTCATCTATTTACACTAAAACGAAGTATAATATTGTGAAAATATCTGAATAACCTGAACAAATATGAACAACCTGAAATGTCTTAAGAGAAGTAAGTGCAATTTCCAGGTGTGAATACGCCCTTAGACAGACCACAGTTCACTTATTTGATCCACATCAGAGTTCGATTATTCATTCACACCTCCCCAAATGAATTGGACTTTCAGAGCAAATGAACTAGAGTTTGATAAAACAGGGCTGGTGTGAATGTACCCTCAAACAAACACAGCATATCAACACAAACAGCTCTACCAACTAAACTAGCATATTGTATTACAGAGTCAACTCTGAGGCCATGTATCCAACAGCTACAGCTTGGCCAAAACTGGATCACGCAAAAGGACAATGGTCCCAGTGTGTCTACACAGAATGACTGGAAGAGGAAAAAAAAAAAAAAGAAGAAATCGAGGTGTTACAATGACCTAGTCAAGGTCCAGACCTAAACCTGACTGAAATGCTGTACAAGGACGTTAGAAGAGCTGTGAATTAACAAACACCCACAAACCTCAATGAACTGAAGCAACATTGTAAAGAAGAATGAGCCAAAATTCCTCCTCAACAATAGGAGAGACTGATGAGGTCATGCAGAAAATGATTAGTTCAGTTATTTCTGGTAAAGGTGGTCTTATAAGCTATTAAGTCATGGGATGTACTTATTCTGTCATGAACTTGACTTCAGTTTTGTTTAATAAATAATGACATGGTGGACTTCTGGCACATACCTTAAGTGTTTTAATGGAGATATTGTGTTTGCATAATTAGGTATATATATCTTTACAGCGCATATTTAGAGCTAATCACATAATGGCCTCTGGGGTTAATAAAGTCTTCTGAATCTAGCCTGCTCTGTGCTTGCATTCCATAGCGTTCAAATATGGAATAGTTCTTTTTTTTTCTTTTTTTTTTTCAACCAGCGCTCTATCTACTATATTTGCA
Source organism: Sphaeramia orbicularis (assembly GCF_902148855.1). Lineage (NCBI taxonomy): Eukaryota > Metazoa > Chordata > Actinopteri > Kurtiformes > Apogonidae > Sphaeramia > Sphaeramia orbicularis. The sequence continues at coordinate 40,190,642 of NC_043965.1, read as the reverse complement.
CAGATGTTTTTCAATTACCACTTAATCTTCAGACTTTTGAGATTTTTAATCTTTTTATAGTGTGCTAGAGACCCTTAATTACAGATCCCAATAAAGATTAAAGCGATTAGATGGAGTTTCCCCCCAGTTAAGTGGATTATCAAATGCTTCTGTAACTGACATGAAAACAGGCTTCCACAGTATTATGTCTGACCACTGCAGGATCGTTTGGCTCTAGAGACGCTCACTTGCTGAACTCAAACAGGAGCTTCTCAAAGATGAGGATGGGTCCGGTGGAGCTGAGGATGATGAGAGGCTGACCGCCGAAGAAACAGAACACGGAACCCGCCAGAGCTGTACCCAGAAAGCTCTCCATTACACCCTGAAATTAGGACAAAAAGGAAAACGCACAAACTCAGCCAAGAATAAAGAATACAGGAATAAATACACATATCTGTGAGTACATTGGGGTTGTAAAGTGGGAGTGGTCACTGTTTGTTAGTCCACGCATGGCCAACGTGTTGTATTTCAACCTGCCAGAAGTGGAATAAATGAGTTCCAGTTAAAGCACTTATCTGAAATGAGTCCGGTGTCTGTGTGCACATATCCAAGTTTGTGTCCGTGCAAAGCTATTGATTTGCAAATAGAAAAAAAATCTGATCTGACTTGCTGTGATTTATGTTACAAAGATCTAAAAATACCCCCAACTTGACAGTAGACCTTATTTATGAATCTGTACACTCACTCTCACAGGAAATTCACCTTTGAGAGCGGATGATGTCGGTTTATGACTGAGACGTCAAAGTGAATTACCGGTGATGCCTTGTTGTCGTTCTCACTTACTCTGATAGCAAGGAACACATTCGGAGCACTGACAGGATGCGGCAGATATTAGTTTCAGGAAAAAATAAATTAAAAACAGAAAACAGTGTTACTTGTATGACTAACAGGCTGTGCAAAGATAAAAACTGGAAATATATTTTACTTAAATGGATTAGAGTGACACACAAATTACACTTGGACTTCCTGGGCTGACAGCGGTTCATTTCAATCTAATCCTGCTTCTTGACGCTTTTCTTTCTTGTTTTACTGTACAAGAACTCTCATGCTGGTTAGACATAAACAAGCTTGACTTAAATATATACACGCTTTGGCACAGCTCCCAGTCCACCCTCTCTGGACACCTGCGGAGATTAAATGCACCTGGACAACAAAAATAATAATAAATCACGTCGTCACAACCAATAAGTATTCAACCGTTTCACATTCGCAGTGGAGGCTGAGGCCTTACTGCAGCGACCCCGGTTCAAGTCTAATCCGGGCAATTTGCCATATGTGATCCCCTCTACCTTCACATTTTCCTGTCTAGCTTCACTAGAACTATCACAAATAAAACAGAAATGGGAGGAAAAAAATCCCATTAACCTTGATGGAAGGGTAGAGCATGAGACGATGATGATTTTTTGCTCAAGATTCAGCAAAAAGTGTGGGTCCTTCAACTTTTTTTTTTCCTCATATCAAATGACTGTGTGTCCTGAATTGCAAGACCTTGAAGAAAACGTCCTTCTTTTCCTTTATACGTTGAACAATTTTATCGAAGCTTCTAAAAAACAATCCAGTCAAAAGAAACTAAACGACACATATAATTTACAGTTAGATCATAAAAAATTTTGATCACTTATTTTGCAAAGAAATGCATACTTTTATTTTGGAAGAAGGATTCCCCTCCATCTTTTAAGCTTTTCCATGATCAGCTGTCTTCTTTTTTACCTTTAGAAAAACTGACCTTGGATAAATATAATGTGGCCATCTCTTTAATGAATTTTGGTTGCCTTTACTCTCTGGTATGGAGAAAGTTTGAGTTTGTACGTCAGATGCTGAATACTGCCCAATTACTATCATTTATGCTACAGTATGCATCACTATGCTTATGCTTATGTTGCTACCCTTATTATTGTTGTTATTATTATTATTATTATTATTATTACTTTTTAAAATTCATTTTTGTTCAAAAACTAAACAAATAACTATACTAATTCATGAAATAAGTGTTTGAAAATACACAACACATGCTAAAATAAATATTCATGAATTCAACTTTGCCTTAGTATTAACCCATAAAGACCCAGTGCTACTTTTGTGGTAGCTCCAAAATTATTTTTTCTCTATATTCAACCTTTCTGAAGTGATTTATCACTATATACTGTAATATTATCTTCTTTACTTTGCGTTTTTTAGTGAAAATCAGGTATTTTCCCATATTTGATCTACAGATAATGTAGATGTTCATAAAAGCTCAGATTAAAGATGAGGGTTATTATATCCAAAACAGAGAAAACTGAAGAAAATGTGACTTATTCAACAAAGACGTTAAAAACTGAATATAAAATAAGTGTTGCCATCCACTGGCATTGATCAAACTCTATGGGTTTTACTGGTGAATCATTGTTGTGGAAGATGACGGTGTTTCTACGGTAACTATGGAGCCTCTGAACGTCCAAATGGGTCATATCTGATGACCATGAAAAGATGCAAACTGTATTTTACACCAGTTATTTCCATGTATTAATAGGTTTAGTGGATCAACAGGTATAAAACAGTTTAGATCAGTAGATGGTATTGGTCTGCGGTGGATGTCTGGGTCTTGATGGGTTAATCTTGTGTCTTCCCACCTGGTAGTTGTCAGTGGCGTCTCCTAACAAGCCCCCAAATGTGATGGCATTGGTGATGCAGCCCAAGTAGATGAAGAGCACAGCAGAGATGGACTGGATGTGGAAACCCTCATAGAAATCACTAGGGAACCATGGCAATTTCCGCTTTATGTCCAGGTACAGACCTCCACAAAAGCTATGACAGAAAGACACAGCGGTTAAGATGATTTACATATTGCACTATGCCTAAGTCATATCACCTTTTCCTAAAAGAGGACAGAGGAGAGCATGTGATCTTCTGTACGTTGACACTTTAACAAATGTTGCCATATATAAGTAGGGCTAGATACGACCTTTATTTGTGTCATTCTTTCCAGTCATTTAGTTAGTCTCATGTACATTTTTAGTGTATTTGATGCTTTAAATGATCATTTCTCTTCAATTTGTCTGACTCTTATATGTGGTTGCAAAATAACAAACATGACTGGGCTCTAAACCAATGGGATCCTACAAGTGTAACCACTGGAACCACTGCTCCAATCTAATGGAGACGTTTCAGTATGTGGTATCTAGGGCTGCATGATATTGGAAAAAACTGACATTGCCCTGCAATACACATTGTGATATGAAAAAATACTTTGGAGTAAATAATAGCTGTGTGGTGCCGACATAAATGGTCAAACTAATTAGTTGTGTTTCCTCTTGTTGGGGCAACAGATGTAAGGCACTGTCGACACAGAACATGTGTTTCAGTATCATTCTTCTTGTAGCCGAAACAATTTCAAATAACTGATGGTGCTTTTCTTTTTGGCACCAACTCTTCATTTACGGTGATTTTCTCTTGTTTGTTGTTCATTTTTCAATATTGTTACCAGCGACTCACTCCAAACTGATTAAGAGCCATTGTGATTAGTGGATCGCTGCATGCAGTGAGTGTCAGATACTCTTGAAATTAGATGAGAACAAGTTGAGTTAATTTGTCTCCTACATTGCAGGACCTGCACGGTGACTACTGTGCGCACATACATCGTGATGACAATGTTCAATCAATATATCGTGCAGCTCTAGTGGTAGTTCAGAGGAACACCATTAACTATTTCATTAACTTTCAAACCACTTTTCTGATTTATAGACTGGAATGTCCTAGTTGCAAGTGTTACGACCCATTGGTGGGTCGTAGTCATTCCGTGGGTGTGTCCTTTTTTTTGTGTGTGAGTGGATAATATGTTGCAGGTGCCGAGCCAGATGCTCCCCTGTGATTGGAGCAGCGACGGGAGGCGGACCTTTAAAGACCGCGGAGCTGGGCCAGTCACGGGGTTGCTTTTCCTCCACTCCCAACCCCGCCTCCATTCCGCAAGCAGTCCTGTTCAGAAGTAGGGGTGGGCTGCCCTGTTTGTTTTATCTCGTTTTCTCCTGTTTTTTGGTAGGAAGTTTAGACCTTGTATTTTGGTTTCTTTTGTTTTGCAGGTCAGCCTAATTTCTCAGTGCAGTTTTGTTTGTTGTTTTGGCCAGAGCCCACCCTGAAGTTTCAGTTACCTTGTGTCTAGTTTTCAATATCTTTATGTTGCACCTTGTAAAATAAATCACCTTTTTTGTTAAGCTTGCAAAACCCGTGTCCAGGGTTTTTTTCTCTATGGCTTGGGAGTGAGGAAAAGTGATCACAAACTTCATGTTGCACCCTAGGGTCCCCTAGCCGGGGCGTAACAGCAAGGTATTTATATATGTTTTGGGCACAGACTAACAGAGCACAAATCTGCCATTCTTGGTTGTTTTTAAACTTAAATCGGTCTGGTTTTGTTCTTGAAAATGTTTTGTCTCTCACCCAAGAGACGTAAAACGTAGATGATGAAGAGAAGGGGCCCCATGACAGAGCCCTGGGGCACACCTGTAATGACAGGGGAGGGATCGGATCTGAAAGTTTTTTTTTTTCCCTATACTTTATTTTTATTTGTTTTATTAACAGACAATACAACACAGAAACTAGGGGTCACTGGTTGAACACAAAATATTTAAATGACACACAGTAGTAATTATGAATTGTTTTGTTTATAGTCCAGCCATTTTCTTCAGTGCTTTATGAAGATATGTTCCTTGAGCCGTAGGTAATAAGTCAATCTTTACATAGAGCAGAGTCGATTTCCTCAATTATAGCCACTGATCCTCATGGGGTGTTTTAGTTTTGAGCCAGTTCTTTGCAATGGCCTTTTTGGAAGCGAGTACAAGAATTTTAAAGAGGTATTTGTCTTCTTTCTCAAATACATCTCCAGGTAGCAGTCCCAGCAAAAAAAAAAACTTGGGGTCCTTAGGAATTGTGAAAGTCATAATGCCCTCAATAATTTCAAATGATCTGAAAGATTTTTGATGTATAAACTGAGTGTGGCCTGAGAGATAAGAGTGAAACCAATCAAGGGGGTGATACCAATGGAGGAGAGTCTACTGAGGAGGATGTGGTGTGAGATGGTATCAAGGACCACACTCAGGTCAAGGAGAATGAGGATGGAAATAAAGATGTAATTTTTAAAAACTTTTTGGACCCCTACATACCCTCAGTTTGCCAGGACTCCAAACCCAAGATTCTTATTGGTGGAAGACTAGTACAAATAGGGCAGCTATTTGCTCTGTTTGACTTTCTGATCGTGGTTTAATGCCGAAACACATTGTGTAGTTAGTTTTATAGTAAATATAGCTGATTTTATCGGTCTAACAACACCATACTGTGTTAATAAAGACATGTTTGTCAAAGCGAGTGCCTTGGAGGTCATACTTATTTCCTCAGTAACGCTTGGTTGTTCACATAAAGAAATAAAATACGAGAAAGAAGCTTAAACTGCTGCTCTTTTTCATGCCAACAGAGAAGAGTCTACTGAGGAGGATGTGGTGTGAGATAGTATCAAGGGCCAAACTCAGGTCAAGGAGAATGAGGATGGAAGTAAAGATGTAATTTTAAAAAATTTTTCAGACCCCTACACACCTCTAGTTTGCCAAAACTCCGAAGGCCAGATTCTTATTGGTGGAAGACTAGTACAAATAGGGCAGCTAATTAATTCACTCTGTTTGACTTCCTTATCATGGTTTAATGCCGAAAAACATTGTGTAGTTAGTTTTATACTAAATATAGCTGACTTTATCAGTCTAACAATACCATACTGTGTTAATAAAGACATGTTTGTAAAAGTGAGTGACTTGGAGGTCATACTTGTTTCCAGAGTAACACTTGGTTGTTGACATAAAGAAATAAAATACGGAAAAAAAGCTTTAACTGTTGCTCTTTTTCATGCCAATAGAGGAGAGTCTACTGAGGAGGATGTGGTGTGAGATAGTATCAAGTACCACACTCAGGTCAGGGAGAATGAGGATGGAAGTAAAGATTTAATTTTTTAAAAACTTTTTGGACCCCTCCACACCCCTAGTTTGCCACAACTCCAAATGTAAGAATTTTATTGGTGGAAGACTAGTACAAATAGGGCAGCGAATTAATTTGCTCTGCTTGACTTTCTGATCGTGGTTTAATGCCGAAAAACATTGTGTAGTTAGCTTTATAGTACATATAGCTGATTTTATAGGTCTAACAACACCATACTGTGATAATAATGACATGTTTGTCAAAGCAAGTGCCTTGGAGGTCATACTTGTTTCCAGAGTAACACTTGGTTGTTCACATAAAGAAATAAAATAAGTGACAGAAGCTTAAACTGTTGCTCTTTTTTGGTCTCCACACAGACGATGAATCATGGCAAAGAATTTTTTAAGTTACAGATATTATTAAATCCATCCATCCATCCATCCATCCATTATCTTCCGCTTCATTTGGGGCCGGGTCACGGGGGCAACAGTCTAAGCAGGGATGCCCAGACTTCCCTCTCCTCAGACACCTCCTCCAGCTCTTCCGGGGGGGACCCCGAGGCGTTCCCAGGCTAGCTGAGAGACATAGTCTCTCCAACATGTCCTAGGTCTTCCCTGAGGTCTCCTTCCGGCGGGACATGCCCGGAACACAGGAGGCATCTGAAACAGATGCCTGAGCCACCTCAGCTGGCCCCTCTCGATGTGGAGGAGCAGCTGTTCTACTCCGAGCTCCTCCCTGGTGACCAAGCTCCTCACCCTATCCCTAAGGGTGCGCCCAGTCACCCTGTGGAGGAAACTCATTTCGACTGCTTGTATCCGGGATCTTGTCCTTTCAGTCATGACCCAAAGCTCATGACCATAGGTGAGGGTAGGAACACAGATTGACCGGTAAATCAAGAGCTTTGCTTCTCGGCTCAGCTCCTTCTTCACCACGACAGAACGATACAGCGACCGCATCACTGCAGACGCTGCACTGATCCGTCTGTCAATCTCACACTCCATCCTTCCCTCACTCGTGAACAAGACCCCAAGATACTTGAACTCCTCCATTTGGGGCAAAGACTCTACACCGACCCGGTGGAGAGTCTTATTAAATCCAACATCTTCTTAATAGGATGAAGGAAAGCTGTAAATGGAAGGGGTTTCTGATGATAGATTGGATATTTCTGTAAAGGAACAGGAAATAACATGCTGAATATGTGGCGTTGTTGGGGCTGTTGTTTTAGGCACAGCTTTAACTGGCAGTCCAATGCACCACTCTGCTGCCAAATTGAGCAAAGATTAATCCTTGTATCTTCAGCTCTATTGCCCGTTTGGACCCAAAGGAATTTGCCAACATTTGATTAATTCATAAGGTGATTTCCTTGTCGTGTGCCAGAGTTGGGTTATGTTCGGTCCAAATGTGTTGCCATTTGGCCTGGACCACCTACCGGCCCGTGAATGCCAACTCCTCTCCGAGCTCATGCGGCACTGGCATCTCCTCATCCTCAGCCAGACCTCCTCCTCCTCCAGCTGTACCGTTCATCTGTCCCAGTTCATTTAGGGAAAACACTGACTTCCTGCAGAAAAAAATACAAAACACACATGGGTTCAGATCCAGTTAGTGTTTTTCCAGTCTAGTTAAGAATACAGTCTCCTTCAGCCAATAATTTGTCTGATTCGTCTTATTTTACTTTAATAGCAACTTTTGACATCAATAGACACTTAATTCCTACAGAATGCAGAGCTATTTTGTTCTTCAGTATTTTTTTTATCCATCGCTGCTCTACTAGGATCTCTGCTCTTTTCTTCGCCTGTGATTTTATCTTACACAGCATTTAAAATGTCCTTCATTCAGTAAGTGATGACCCTCAAAACCTTCATTTTCAAAAAAGAATAAGAATACAGCAACAATAACACTTGATGTAATTATGTGTTTTCATTGTTATGGTTATGATTACTGAATTTGCCTTATTTGACATAATTATTCACAGCATAAATGAAGTTCCTCTTGACAAATAAAGCAGGTTTTCATTTGTGGACAAAGCACTGATTGTACTGAAGCCACTTATTTGATGTAATATGTGTTCTTGCATTTGTGTTGTTCAGTTAAATGTTTTTATGCTTCTCAGCTATTTGTTTTCTAGGGATAAATAAAAAATAAACATAAAAGAATATTCTGATAAAGTTAAATGAAACAGTGATTGACCAATATTAATCAGTATGTTTTTATATGGATAAAAATAATTAGTAATCCAAAAGATAGGTAATTTTTGGAGCCAATACAACAATAATAATGAGAAAAGGAAGAAGAAGGAAGAGAAGAAGAATCAGACGGAGAAGAAGGAGGAGGAGAGAAGGAGGAGGAGGAGAAGAAGAAGGAGAAGAAGAAGGAGAAAAAGAAGGAGAGCAAGAAGAAGAGAAAGGAGAGGAATCAGACAGAAGAAGGAGGAGGAGAAATAGTAGGAGGAGAACAGGAAGAAGGAGGAGAAAAGGAGGAGGAGAAGAAGGAGAAGAAGAGCGAGAAGAAAAAGAAGGAGAAGAAGGAAGAGAAGAAGAAGAGGAAGGAGCAGAAGAAGGAGAAGAAGAAGAAGAATCAGATGGAGAAGAAGGAGGAGGAGAAGTAGTAGTAAGAGAACAGGAAGAAAGAGGAGAGAAGGAGGAGGAGAAGAAGAAGAGTGAGAAGAAGAAGAAAAAGAAGGAGAAGAAGAAGGAGAAAAAAGGAAGAAGGAGAAAAAATAGGACAAGGAGAAGAAGACGGAGAAGGAGGAGAAGAAGAGGAAGAGAGAGAAGGAGGAAAAGAAGAAAGACAAGAAGAATGAGAAAAAAGGACAAGAAGAAAACAGAGGAGAAGAAGAGAGAGAAAGAGAAGAAGAAGGGGAACAAGAAGGAGAAGAGAGAGAAGAAGGAGAAGAAGAAGAAGAGAGAGAAGGAGAAGAAGAAGAAAAAGAAGAAGAAGAAGAGGGAGAAGAAGGAGAAGAAAAAGAAGGAGAAGAAGAAGAAGAAGAGAGAGAAGAAGAAGAAGAGAGAGAAGAAGGAGAAGAAGAAGAAGGAGAATATTGTCCATCGCGCCACAAACGATGAGGCTGGGGGTTTACTGCTCATTACATAAGACGGATGAAAACGCCAACCTTTTGTCAGCTGAGGGGACTTTCTTTGGTGGCTCAATGCGGATTTTAGGGTCCCATTCTCCAGGGGGAAGGACAATCACTTCATCCAGAAACTCATCTATGCCGGCGATGAGGTCTTCCCGATCCCTGGCCTTGTAAGCAACATCACTGAAGAGCTGGGAGGGGGGGAGCAGAGATGAATGTAGATTAAAGCACTGGGTTGGAGACCGACAGAAAGGGCGATAGCGATCAGTTATCTAAGAAGTGGAACTGGGCTCTTTCCTATCCTCTCTGAAGGCCGCCGGAGACTTGTTAAACATAAAATGTGGAAGTGATACCGACACTTTGACTCCAGTTGGATTAAATCCAAAAATAACTGCCAGTCAGTTACTAATCATGTCCTAGAAACACTGCGGGTCAAGTGCACAGGAACAGGATCTATAAAAAGAAAAGCACTGATTCTAATTGGCAGTGGCTTGGGCATTGGTCCAGCACTAGTTTTGTAAATGGAAACTGCACATATCGTTTGTCATAAGGACTGAAAAACAAAATAAAGCAAAGTAAAGTGAGTCTTTTTTAAATGCAGCAGGTATCCACAGCATCTTGAAGACTGAATTTTTTTCCCCCTAAGAGTGGCCTTCATTGATTTTCACTCTCCCACACAAACAACGTAACTTGGTTTTGGTCTGTAAAGTAATCCTAGAGTGAATGAGAATCTTTTCCCATATGCTGCCAAGTTTGTAAAAACCACCTAATACCTTGATTATAGATTTATAGTCTTTCTGCAGTGGTGGAAGATGTGTTCAGATCCTTTACTTATGTATAAGTATAAGTACCACACTGCTAAAGTACTGCTGTGGTTCATTTAAAGTACTTTATATTTGTTGCATCATTTAATCCAAACCTTTTTAGCTCAAATGATCAGTTTTTCTGTCTCCTTGGGACCCAAATGTCCCTATTGTTCTCATCTTGTTGCATCTTTTGTGTAGTTTTTATCTTTTATACATCATCTTAATCTTGTTACATCATTACCTCCGCCAAGGAGGTTATGTTTTTGCCAGGGTTTGTTTGTCTGTCTGTTTGTCTGTCCGTTAGTGTGCAACATAACTCAAAAAGTTATGGACAGATTTTGATGAAATTTTCAGGGTTTGTTGGAAATGGGATAAGGAAGAAATGATTAACTTTTGGGGGTGATCCGGAAGAAATCCTGGATTCTGGATCACTTTGAAATTTTCGTTAACATTGTGGTAAATGGGGCCAAAATTTTCGTTTCCCAATATCTCGCTTAATTATTGACCAAAACTCATGAAATTTAACTCAGGAATTGACAATGGGGTCCTCTATCACATTTCAAAGGCTGATCCGGATCTGATCCAGAAGGCGGATTTTATTTTAAAAAATAAATGTAGGATTTGTATCACCGATTATGTGGGGAATTTTTGCGCTTGGCGGAGGTCTGCGCTCTCTGAGTGCCTTTCTAGTTTTTCTCTTGTTTCAGACAACAAAAATCAAAAGATGAAGTCTGCCAGGCTTTTCAACCTTTGATGACTTCAGATGTAAATAAGTCAGATTCAAACATCTAACACAGTGGTTCTCAACAGTTTTTTGTACAAACGCCCCTTTACTTTATGTCATCATGACCCCCCCCCCCCCCCCCCCCCCAAAAAAAAAAAAAGTTTTGCAACTGGAGGGGGTAAAGCATTATTGCGCTCCGTAGGTAACGCCCCCTTACTTCATCTTTATCCTTCTTGTTGCGCCCATCCCCCCTCCAAAACAAGTTGTGTGGGGGGAGTGGGTCTGATGGAGCTTATATATGATGAACAGGGAGCAACCCCTCTTAACCGGGGGCGGGTCACGGAAATTCACCACTGACATAACATGCAGCTTGATATTGATAGTTATACAGACTGATGCCCCCCCCTTTTAGTCTCAGTGCCCCCCCCTTCTCTGCTTTCTTATTCCAAACGCCCCCTGACGGTGTTCCAACACCCCCCTGAGAAACCCTAATCTAACAGATTTAATGGCTCATGCGATACCCATTTATAATATAAGTAATCTGACATTATCCATCACCAACCATTTATTTGTGACTAATGCACATCATAGTTTTGTGCAAGTTAAATTACAGTAAATACAGTTCTTTAAGGGAAATATGTAGTATTGATTTTCCAAACTTTCCACAGCAGGGGTGAGTCACGTACCAGAACACAGTTGGAACTACCAAAACTAACTAACTAATCAACATAAAAATGTAAAGTAAAGTATAAAGCTCATCACTCCCACACATCTGTATTATGGTATCATCAAGTTTTCTTCTTCAAACTATAAAGCATAGACGCTCATTTTGACAGTCGGTTATAATAACTCTATGTCTTATAATCTTCATGTGCTGCGTCAGTTGATACTTTACATTATAGCTCTGTTAGCTTAGCCCTGTTTTTAGACAGAAAACAGCCACAGTAAAACCACAAACCAGCTCTGTTTTCTGTGCATTTTTTGTTGGAAATAACTGTTTAGTTTAGTCTGAACTGGGGTTCAGCAAAGACAATAACATCACATGACTTTATACCTTCGTAAACCTCATAATCAAACTCACCCATTTAGAAAAAATGCTGCCATTTCATCATCAAACTCCATTCTGTTCACTTACAGTTGTGTCCAGTGGAGAAAACAGCCACACTGCTTCTACCTTTTATCGCTTTCTTTGACTCTAAAAGTTGTTTCATCTCCTGTTGTGGTCAAAGGCGCTGTGGTGTTGAATGAATGAATGGATTTGCTTTTTTTACAAGACCTGTTTCACATATAAATCAGCTACAGACTGCCACAAAAAGTGTTAGACAAGTGACTTGTTTTTGTAGAGTAATGTTCCCTATCATACAAAAAATTAAAATCAATTCAGCCAAAGAAAATCAATGTTGCTTTTACCACAAGAGTTGATTTTATGAAGAAAGTATATTTAATCCCCTACCTGTCTGACCAGTGTCAAAGCATTTATTATCCAAAGTCTTTGTCTGACACTGACTCTGTTTACATGCACACCAATATTACACTAGTTTTCTGAATCTGACAGGTGCCATGGAAACTGTGTATTCAGTTCTCATGCCATCTGGTCACTTTCCAATACTGTGGTCAAAGGCCTCATGGTGTTAGTTTTCCTCACCATGGGAGACCGACAGAATGACTCACTCTACTCCCTCTAGTGGTCACAAATCCTATGGCCCATCAGTAAATAAATCCTTGGCCCACCAACGGGTCCAATCCGGCCTGTGTTTTACTTTAGAGGCCACATAGAGACCAATGTGATCTCAAATAAAAAAGCATATTAACTTCTAATGACTCCAAATATGCTTATTACTTTGCTATGAAATTGCTATGCTTTGTGAAAAAAATAATATTACACTTTTTATATATATATATATATATATATATATATATATATATATATATATATATATATAAAATGACAACTCCAAATGTTTCTCTTTTAGTGCAAAAAAAAATTTATTTACAAAAACATTTACATTAACAAATTATCCTTTAACAATAAAATTTGAATAACCTGAACAAATATGAACCCCTGAAATGTCTAAAGAGAATCAAGTGCAATTTTAACAATATTCTGTATGTGGCTAAATGTTTTGTGCCTATGTTGTTGTAGAAAATGGTGAGGCATAATATTGTTAAAATTGCACTTATTTTTCTTAAGAATTTTCAGTTTTTTGAAGTAATTCTTTTTTGGTTGGATAGTTTGTAAATGTAAATATTTTCATAATTTAACCCATAAAGACCCAAACATCCACTGATTACCAAAACCATCTACTGATCTAAACTATTTAATACCTGTTGATCCACTAATTCTATCAATACATGAAAATAACAGGTGCAAAAGGCAGGTTGTCCTCATTTCATGGTCATCAGATATGACCCATTTGGACATTCAGAGGCTCTGTAGTTACCATGGAAACACCGTCATCTTCTACAACATTGATTCACCATTAAAACCCAAGGAGTTGGATCAATGACAGTGGATGGAGACACTTGTTTCACGTTTAATTATTGATATATTTACTGAAAAAGTTATTTTTTTTAATATAATAACCTTTAACTTTAATCTGTGCTTTCATGATTATCTACATAATCAGCAAATTAAATATAGGAAAATACAAGACTTGCTCTGAAGAAAAAGCAAAATACCGAGGATAATATTATAATGAATGGCCATAAATCACTGAAGTGGGGTTAAATATAAAGATACAAATATTTTGGAACTAACACAAAAGTAGCACTGGGTCTTTATAGGTTAGTGTCATTTTTTTGCACTAAAACAAAGAGAAAAAAATTGGAGTGTCATTATTTATAAGCTATTATGCTATTATTTTGCAGGTCTGGCCCACTAGAGATCAAACCGGCCGAATGTGGCCCCTGAACTAATATGAGTTCGACATCCCTGATGTAGTCCCTGTCATGTATGCAGATGTGTCTTAACCCATAAAGACCCAAACATCCATCACCAACCTGAACCATGTGCTGTAACTGTTTAATGCCTGTTGATCCACTAATCCTATCAATACATTTAAATAATTGGTGTAAAATACAGTTTGTCATCTTTTCATGGTCATCAGATATGACCCATTAGGACGTTCAGAGGCTCCATAGTTACCATGGAAACACTGTCATCTTCTACAACATTGATTCATCAGTAAAACCCATGGAGTTGGATCAATGACAGTGGATGGACACACTTGTTTTCACATTTAATTATTGATATATTTACTGAAAAAGTTCTTTTTTATATATATATATATGATAACCTTTATCTTTAATCTGTGCTTTTATGAATGTCATCTTCTACAACATTGATTCATCAGTAAAACCCATGGAGTTGGATCAATGACAGTGGATGAACACACTTGATTTATGTTCAGTTAATGATAGACTTAACTGAAAAAGTCACTTTCTCAGTAGTTTTTTTCTGTTTTTGATATAATAACGCTCAACTTTAACCTGAGTTTTTATGAACATGTACATGATCAGTAAAATAAACGTAGAAAAATACTTGAGTTATGCTAAAAAAAATACAAAATACAGAAGATATTGTCATAAATAAATGGTGATATGGTGATAAATCACTTTAGAAAGGTTAAATATAGAGAAAATTTCATTTGGGAACTTAGATAAAAGTAGCGCTGGGTCTTTATGGGTTAAATAACGATTTTTTTTTTTTTTTGTGCTGGGTAATATAGGAACCACCACCAGCTGAAGTTGCATGCAGGAACAAGACACATATTAGAACACCATAGGTGACTCATTATCCCAGTATCACAGTAAAAACCCTTCCCCTAACTGATGGCTAACACTCAGCATCACCTCTGATTGTGATTAAATCAACATAGCAGGGCATCCTAGTGACGCAGTGGGCTCATGTACATACCACACATGCTACATACTATTTAAAGATTCCCCTCCAGCTTCCTGCTTTCCCTGTAATTATACACTTACTTCCACCTGTTTACTAAAGGCAGTGTTTGACAGTCAGTGTGTGCTCCGTTAACAAGAAGACGTGACGTGAAAACATTAAAGCACTCACATCATCCACCATTAGGGTTGCTATGGCTCGGCCGATCTCATTATAGGACTTGGCCTTTCCCTGGGGTCCCAAGAGAATGAACAGGAATCTGTGCAGGGATGAGAAAAGTGTGAGAAAAGTGTGTGTGTGGGTGGCAGGTTCTTTATGACGCTCAGAAAAGCAGTGAAGTGTTGGTTCCATATTGTGACAGTTCACCTGGTGGGTACGGGGACTTCTGTGAGACCTCCGAGCGTCGTCGCTTGAGCGAGACGAACAAAGGCTACAAAGGGTTTGTTGAGGAAATCCACTTCACCCACCAACACGTTAGATGCCTCTGCGTCTCGGGGGATCTTCTTCATGAACTTATTTTTAAGCTGCGGAAAATGAAGGTGCAGTGAGTGACAGCAGTAAAAAAAAAAAAAACATCATACATTTACAGTTTGCATCATTCCTATGGGATGTTTTTATTAATAGATTTACCTGCAACAAGGAAAAACGTACAGAAAAATGTGAATCTTGCCTTATTTTGAGCCCAAGGGTAATATGTATTTTTTATCTTATCTTCATTCTTATCTGTTGTTGATTTATTTGTTTTATAGTCTGGTCCCTTTATATGTTTAGACACTTCTTTGTTTTTAAGAATGTACAGAATTGTCGATCTGGCAGCAATTAAAGTTTTCACTATTTCTCTGATAGATATATTTATTTAGTTTTTTCAGCTGAATGATACCTGCTTCACTTGCATTGAAACCTCTTTAACCTCATATAGACAATTTCAACAAGTGGAATACACTCCAGACCTTTTATCATCTTCATTTGTTATAGAATAACCAGGGAACAGGACACATCTAGACATATGTCCAGATATGTCCAAAATAACTGGAGAGTCTCGGTTTAAAATGGTTGTAATTCCTAAATGGTTAATGCATTTTTTTTTTTTTTTTTTCTTTTGTAGTTTTGCATTAAAGTTTGAAGTCCGCACTTCAATTACATCTATCTATCTATCTATCTATCTATCTATCTATCTATCTATCTATCTATCTATCTATCTATCTATCTATCTATCTATGTACAGGGTGGGAAGCAAAATTTACAATATTTTGAGGCAGGGATTGAAAGACAGTGTATGACCACTTAGTTGACTGAAAGTCATGAGAATTTATTTGCCACAAGAAAATGTACATAATAGAAAATGTTTTTATTCTATGTGTCCTCCTTCTTTCTCAGTAACTGCCTTCACACGCTTCCTGAAACTTGCGCAAGTGTTCCTCAAATATTCGGGTGACAACTTCTCCCATTCTTCTTTAATAGTATCTTCCAGACTTTCTCGTAATAGTTTTGCTCATAGTCATTCTCTTCTTTCCATTATAAACAGTCTTTATGGACACTCCAACTATTTTTGAAATCTCCTTTGGTGTGACGAGTGCATTCAGCAAATCACACACTCTTTGACGTTTGCTTTCCTGATTACTCATATGGGCAAAAGTTTCTGAAAAGGTATGGATAATAGTGTTAGGTATGATTATGACATCAATATATGTTTGGTTTCAAAACAACTGACGTAGTGCCTGCTGAGAAAAAACAACTAAATGTTCATTGTAAATTTTGCTTCCCCACCCTGTAATAATAATGAATATATCTGTAAATCAACACCATATTTATGTTCGTCACCATGTGTATGGAATGACTTCTCGTGTCATCTCGCGATAATAAATAAACAAATCGTCACATTTGTGATTTAATGGAAAAACCGACGTTACGCACTTCTGTTTTTTCGACATTTAGTAAATATCGGTAAAGTTTTGCGCAGATGTCCAATGGAAAAGCATCTAATTACAACCCCACAGCAGTTCATTATCCTGCTTGTGTAGAGTCAGGTGAATTAAATAAATGGATGTTGACGTACGTTACAACAAGCGAAGAAGAAGAAGAAACATGTCGTGGTATGTGTGGACACAGCAGGAAACCCAATTATTTTTTAATTCAGTACGAGACAGAGGGGTAATATATAATAATAATGAACATATCTGTAAATCAACACCATATTTACATTCGTCGCCATGTGTATGGAAGGACTTCTCGTGTCATCTCGCGATAATAAATAAACAAATCGTCACATTTGTGATTTAATGGAAAAACCGACGTTACGCACTTCTGTTTTTTCGACATTTAGTAAATATCGGTAAAGTTTTGCGCAGATGTCTAATGGAAAAGCGACTACTGTTTCTTTGTGTCATTTTCTGTCCTCTTTTCTGTCCTCTAATTTACATTTCTTAGAGTTTATCCTTTTGATTATTCACATCTGAAAGGACTGGATCTCCCTACAGGGATCATTAAAGAGTCCTCTCGTCATCATTTGTTACTAACATTCCCTGTAAGCCTTGCAGAGCCGTCTGGGAGGACATCATTATATCTACAGGCGTTTGTAAGGTAACGAGCCAGTGTTGTTCAATGAGGATTAAACATCTCAAAAACACCAAAGCGCAGATAGACAGACGTGGCTGAAGCTGAAGGCCGGGGGGGTGGGGGGGTGGTAAGCGAACCTGACCTGTCTGATAGCATGTAAAGGTGTGGCAGGAAACTGGACCACAGCATAATACACTCAATAACAGAGAGCTTTGCCAATACCCACATCCTGAGTCCGTGGCTACATGTGAGGGCAGAGCACGCGGATTCACAATGAAATCTATGTTTTTCCCGGTGCCAGCTCAATATCGACGCGGACAATGCGGCATACACAAACATCCACACACCCCGGACACAACAGCACTTGTCCATTGTGTCACATGTGACCTACTGTAGAGGCCTGAAATACAAACTGAACATCCAGCCAAGCCCTCGTAACTAGGCTACTTAGAACGGGACAACCAGTTCTCGCCCTCATAGTTGCACCAACAAATACGGATCATCGTCCACATCGCCCACTCCCATCATTTTATTTTTCTATATCGCTGTGAATGACACTTAACTCCGACCTGTCCGTTTGAAAGCCCGGCAGCCTAATCCATGCAACAACAGCCCGCCCTTGCACATATCCACGGATTTAAGCCGCAATTGTTGCATCGGTTCCACAAATGAGTGAGTTATGTGTTCGCACGCCTCCTCCTCCTGCGGCTGTCACCTTCACTAGCAATCACAATAAAAGATTGATGGCACTTTCAGCTAAGGCTGGCTCAACCATCCCAGTGAAACATCAATTCAACACAACACCTCATTCAGACATGACACTGGTAATCGTGCTTGTAATGGGAAGCAACAAAGTGGAAACAAGTATGCTCCGGAGATGTGCCTCTATGCACATAACAAGAAATATCCTAATTATATGAGGGATAGGAACATCAATGTTAGTCATTACAACCCAGTGGGGAATTTTCATGTCAGTTCCTCCAGAGAGTCGATTTTCTTTTTCTATTTTTTTTTTCATCCTTTACGATATGTCCATTTCATGTCTTCATCTTAAGATTGTTTTTAACCCGACCAACCTGTTTTTTATTACTTATGTAACATTTAATTTGAATATTATTTTATTTCCAAATTAGTCATTTTTGCTTATTATTTTGACATTTTTTTATGTTGTAATTTACATATTATTTCATTAATTATTTAGTCAATTTATATTATATATTCTTTTACTATGTTTCTTCTTGCCTTTCTTAATATTTTGGTTCCTGCCTATTGTGTGTGACCTGTTTTGGCGTGACATGAGAGTTATGTCCGTGGTGGAGTGCGAGCAGTGTATGTTGACCTGAGCTGCTGACAATAAAGCTTGTTGAAACTGTCCTGCCGTTTGGTGATTATTAGCACGGAAGATAGCAAAACATATCACCACCAAGAATACCATTGTAACCCGCTTTACCCACAGCCCCGGTGAGACAAGCAATAATTCAGGATTACACTTATGTATGTGTTTTTATGTGTCTGGGGTTTTTTTGGGATATTTTTTACCATTTTTGTCCTATTCATATTTTATTACTGAGTACACATTTTGTTCTTCATGTGCTACATTGAATGACTTATAATAAATGAACCTTGAACCTTAAAGTATTTCATTTTATGCTTGCATGTAGAGCAGCTTGAGCTACACTTTATTCATGAGACATTCTCTATAAAAACGTACATTATTATTATTGTCCTTATTGCTAGACAGAATAACAGGATGAGGGTTTTTACTAGTGGTTTTGTGCATTGTATTTTCTATTTATTTGTTATATTGCACTCTAGAGGCTGACAAAATGGGGAATCGTTTTCACTATTCATCACTTGAATGGGAATATACACGGGAAAAAAAGGGAACGGGAATCATCATAACAATGGGTCAGATTTTACATATAAATATGCAGTTCCAATATGAAATTAAATTTATTTATATAACACTTTTGACAGATGAAAACCATAAAGAGCCTCACAAAAATCCAAGCATCACAAAATCAATAAAACAATAAAAACAATGTAACGTAAGCCTTAAATACTCCTCTCTGATTAAAAGCTTGTTAAAATAAAAAGGTCTTTAAAAGGAAGCTACTGAGTCAGCACAACACAAAAAAATTAAAAGAAGAGGGAGTGCAGTGAAGTGAAAGGATAATCCTTCTGGGATCTATATGAGAACCACAAGCAATCAATGGCCTATATTTCTGTATTTCTTTTTTTTTTTTTTTGATTAATATAAGTTTGGAAGGCATTTCATTACCTCAAGATTACTCCCCCTCATTAAACATAGAGAACATAGGAAAAAGATGGGACGTGAGTCATTATTCTGGGAGTGGGAGTGAAAACCCACTCCTGCGTCACCCTGTATTGAACACCCTGTTCTGGTTTGAGTGTGATTTATTTGCATTCGTAAATGTCAGAGAAACAGGTTTATAAAGGTAAAGTTTATCTATTTTTTTCTTATAATAATAATAATAATAATAATAATTATTATTATTATTATTATTATTATTATAAGAAAAAAATAGATAAACTTTACCTTTATTTTTTTTTTGAATAAATGTAATAAAAAAGCATCATAAAACAGTAAAACTGGTAAAAGATGAGTTAAAAACACATCTGTGACAATATCAGGTGTTAGAATTAATGGTTGAACTACACATGGATTACGTCACTGAAGCATAAGCAGGTGCCACTAAAGCGTTATGGGTACGATCAGAGATATAATGACCCTGAGTTGGTGTTAATTCTGTACATGGAGGTGTAAAATAACAAATTCTACTACCACTTTCGGCTACTGCCTTTAGGGACTGACTTTCATTCCTCTTCTTTTCAGCGGATAATGCAGGTGCAGAGCTGTAAAAGTTTTTTGTTTGTGCTGTATTAATATTTATTTATGTGCTTACTTGAACACTGTGATGTATTTTGGACACTATCAGGCATTTATTGAATGCAACTGCTGCAATATTAGTATATTGGAACCTGTCTATTACCTGGCATTAGTCTATAAGACTGAAAAGATGCAGTTTTTAGTTTTCATTCTGTATGTATCTCGACTTTGTCTATTAATGCTTCCTTTGTTCTATTGGACCACTACAGCAACAATTAGCATTTTGGATAGTTTTCAGGTTATTTAAAAGGCTTATCTTAACCCATAAAGACCCAAACATCTACCATCAACTGATGTAAAGTGTTTTATACCTGTTGATCCACTAATCCTATTAATACATGTAAATAGCTGGTGTAAAATACAATTTTGTCATCTTATGGTCATCAGATATGACCCATTTGGAAGTTCAGAGGCTCCGTAGTGAACGTGGAAATACCGTCATCTTCTACAACATTGATTCACCAGTAAAACCACACTGGGTTTATGATCAGTTATTGATAGATTTTGTTGAAAAAGTCCCTTTTTCTTCATTTGTTTCTGTTTCTGATTTAATAACCCTCAACTTTAATCTGAGGTTTAATGGACATCAATACGATCAGTAAATTAAATATGAGAAAATACCTGATTTTCATTGAAAAAACACAAAATATAGAGTATAATGTTATAATAAAAAGAGATAAATAACTGAACAAAGGTTAAATAGAGAGAAAAATTCATTTGTGAACTAATAAAAAAGTAGTACTGGGTCTTTATGGGTCAATAAAATGTACACATATACCAGTAAGTGATGAAAATACAGGGTGTCCATGAAGTCTCTTTACAATTGAATACATTTATTACAAAAGCAAATAAATGGACAAATTTGTGGAAATTATTAGAAAATGTAAAGTAGGTATTGAAGGGTTTTTTTGCCTCATTTAATCCACCTTTATATGGGCACCATTAGTTTCACATGCAGATGGTACTAGATTTGTTTCCATGTTGGCTGTATCATAGCTTCATCAATGGTGTCAATGGCTTCAGTGATCTTTTACTTCAGGTCATTGATGTCTCGTATTTTTGTTCGATCTTTAACTTAACCCCATAGACAGAAATCCAAGCCAGTGATATCTGGTGAATGAGGTGTCCAGGGACTTGGACCATCCCTTCCAATCCACCGGTCTGGAAATGTTAGATTTAGAACCCACCAACAAACAGTCCCCAATGTGGTGGTGCATTTTATACCTGGAAAATGATCATTGGAGGTCATCCAGTTGTGGTGACGCATATTCAGTCCAAAAGTCAAGATAAATATTTGCAATAATTCATCTCTCATTGAAGAAAAATGGACCAATGAATTCAGATGGACACAATCCCATAATGGGAATAAAAACTGTGATAACCACTGAGTACATAGAACAAATCTGATTAACATATCTCATCAGTTACTTTTGTAATTTTTTTTTCATTGTAAAGAGACTTTGTGGAAACCCTGTATTACTAGATCTGGCTGGACTTTAAAGTGATACTAAAAGAAGAGCTGACTTTAGTATCAGTAATGCTGACCTGAGCCAAATGATCTGCTTCAATAAAAAGAGTCAAATCCCCATTAATGGACAATAGATTAAAACCACAAACATATAAAATAAACTCACTCTGAGGTTGGATTTCATTCACATTCAGTGCCACTGTATAACATTTCAGTGTGTAGAGGTTGTACTCTTTAAGTCAGAAAATCTGAAATGTCAAACAGATCTATAACGTTATAATTGATGGTTCACCTGGTCGGTGCTCGGAGTATCTGCAATGTCATTCATACTCCTGCTCTGGGCGTGACCTGGAGACAAAAACAGCACAAATCGTATACAATTTCAGTGGGTAGTAACTCCAGAATAAACAAGTATTTGTAGCTCATTTTATCAAATTAAAATTTAAGGATGGGGTTACAAAGAGAGAGCATTTTAAACCAATGGAAAAGTTTTTTTTCAGTAATTATGGATTTTTCACCCATAACATTAATTTGTAGGACAAAATATATATTATTAAAAAAAAAACAAAAAAAACAAAAAACACAGGACGTCTTGTCTTCTAAAGAAAATGATGATGTGATAATCTACTCTGAATCATCACACTAGCAGGAAATTAAGAGAGAACACTCATAGAACAGTCTCATAACAGTAATTTATAATAATGATTTGTCTTGCTGTGGACACATGGCACGAGTTTGATTAAATGTTAATTCTACTGGGTTGTTTTGCACAGATGGAAAAGAGTGTAATTTCCGTTAGTAAAGGAGTTGATCTGGATGATTTAGATCCAACACAGGATACACAAACACTTTCTCATGTGATGAAGGTTCATCTCACTTAGGATTGAAGTGGTATTTAACCCGTGGATGTAAAAGTGGGTCAAAAATGACCCAGTGAGGTTGTTTTCTTGCAATATCTTCATAATGAAAATTTGTTATTATTTCATTTTCCAGGTATTCCTCAAAAAAAATGTTTTTGATATCATACCATTTAAATTTTTAACTTACCTTTAATAGACTTTATTAAATTGTAGTTTTTGTATTACTAACCCAAGCTTCTATAAGTGGGTTAAAATGACCCACAGTCATTTTCAATGGAATTTAATCTGAACATTTGATTCATTCTACAGCAAAACCGAAGGAAGGAAGGAAGGAAGGAAGGAAGGAAGGAAGGAAGGAAGGAAGGAAGGAAGGAAGGATGCACTCACTCACTCACTCACTAAAAATTGTTAAAAATGTTTTAAAAAAAAAGAAAAATAACAAATATTTTAAGCATGAAATCATATAATATAAATGATTTTTTTAACATGACAAAATGACAGAAGTCCATAAAAACACATTCATTTCAACAATTGTCATTTTTAACCCAGTTATGGAAGAGTGTCGAGTCCAGATACTCATGCATCTAAGGGTTAAGAAGCTTTTCACTTTGAAAAGACTCAAGGTGTCAAAAATACTGATTTGTAATTCAGAACATTTTATTTTAAAAAACACGAACACAAACCTAACCAAACATTTTAACATCTAAAATAAAGAAAGGCAGTTGTATCCACTCACGCAGGCGGCCGTAGTTGGGAGGCTGCTGTTTCATTCGAAGGTCTTCTGTGGATCGGTTAAAGTTGGCCACTGGTCCGGGACCCGGACCCAGTCCACCTCGAGACCCCATGGGCCGACCTGACAATAAACACACACAGTCAGCTGCAGCGCGGTGTGAAGTGATGCTTCATGATTTATGTCACAGTGGGGGCTGCTCCTGAGGAAATGCTACAGTGGTAATTAACTCATCAAATATTAATACGTCTCCCATGGAGGATGTGAACCCTGCTGACTCCAGGAAGGTTCTCATTCATTTACCACGTGGCTCAAATACATGCATAATAACATTCTCACAGCCTGCAATGTTATGCATGAGAGCAGATTCACTGATAAAAAAAACAAACAAAAAAAAAACAAATCCAAGTGTTATTTCCTGTGTTGGCATGTCAGTATATCTGTATCTACCTTTGTTATCCATGGTTAATAATCTGAGTAAGTGATGATGACATAAGATACTGCAGCACTGACTAATGATTAACCCCATTAATTATGTGATTTAGCACCAGTTTCTGTAAAGGAGCTACACATGAATAGGGTCACCACAGTGGGGGAAACATCAGACCAGTATTGTCTGTAATATTTTTGGCTAAAATTTACTTTTGGGGGTCAAATGAGTGGCCATTTTCGTAAAAAAAAAAAAAAAAAAAAAAAAGTTGTAAGAAATGCATAGAACTGTGTTGAAATAATGCTAATACATTTGTGCACAGACTACTGATATTATTTGACAGTGGAAGCTATATTTTCAGAAATATTGGATTTTGAATAGCACGTGTATGTGAAAACTTTTGCTGGTGGACGGACGTGACATTACCCATGATGATCTGGTCAGTACCAGTACTTTATTAGTAATAAACTTATATACTTACTATTGCTAATTCTCCTCTTATTCATAAATGTTAGTATTGTGGATCTAAAACAATAACAGCTGACACAAAAACACAAAATGTGGCAGTGGACGGATGTGACATGGTTGTTACAGATCCCATCATACTGATGTTCGGCAGCAATGAAACCGTTTCTACTAATGATCCCTGTGCAAAAACTAGGATCAGAATTATTTATTGTATAGTTTATCATCATACTAACAAGTAAATAACAATATAGAAATGCTATTTCTTTATAAAAATGCTTATTATTAGAAAACTGTTGATTTCAAAAGTGACGTGTGACATTCTTAATGTATGTATTCACGTAACATAAGCAGGATGGATCAGCACCATACTCCATATTGCAACCTGTAAAAATAAAACGTGATATGTAGGATAGAATCTTGTAAGATAAATTTGAGAATCTATAAGAACAGAATATTTGTTTTTCAGGTAAATTCAGTTCAAATATAACTTGGCCATTTGTGACATGAAAATATAGCATTAATTGTGATGAAATTGGACATTTTTGACCTGAAAACATAGTTCATATGACCATCAACATGTTGCAACAGAACTGAAATCCTGTAAATTTGCAGAACTAGCATTTACCAACATAAAGTTCCTTTGGGGATTCACTTACATTGATTTGTTATGCACAAAGACAGAAATAAGACCTCTAAGCAAATTTTAGCCGTTAAACAATGTCATACTTTTCTGTCCTACTACAGACAACATTCTCTGTCTCCTCAGATATAATTATGATATTTTTGGTTTTAATTTTATAACTTGGGAGTGAAAACCTTAAAAATAAATCCTGACACTAGAATAAATCCTCTCTCAACCGAAGTCGTGGCTATATTTGAATGCATCCTCATAAATATTTCAATATGCTCAAATTATCACTCATAAGTTGCTGTAAAAATATAGATTAAAAGTCAGAGGTCACTGAATATTCTAATATGTGTGGTTTATTTCTAAGAATAACTCAATTCTCTGTTTATTTCATGTTTTGTGTAAGTTTTGGGGTTTATATCAAGTCTTATCATCTTATAACACAACACAGGAAATGTTGCCTATGGGTGTAGTTTATGAATCATTCACATCCACCACTAGACACAATTAAACAAGAAGTTCAATGCAAAACAAGCAAGTAGTGCCAGACACAACAAACCACGCCCCTCACATGTATTGTAGCTTATTTTAGCATGGATCCATGCTGACGTCATCATGTCTATGCATGTGCTGATGTCAGCATATCAACTGCCTCTATATATGTGCCAAGTTTGAAGTAAATTTAAACAAAATTGATGTTTTTATAGACATTTGAGATTTCACCCATTATATTGGTGGCCAAAAAACAAAACCTCCTATTTGCAAATTTTTAGATTTTGAGTTTTCACATTAAATGGTGACAACAAGGATGACTCCACATTTTCAGTCTATCCCACCCTTTCTTATGACATGGATATCTTTAACAAAGACCATACTATAATAAAACTAAATGTTTTTTTTTTTTTTGTTTTTTTTTTGTTTCCTGAAAAAAGTGATTTTTTCAGATAGGAGGTTTTGTATTCTGGCCATCAATATGTAAATGTGAGAAAATAAAGATCTTAAAAATTCATAAAGAATTTGAACTTTGACCTACTTTTCCCAAAATGTAACCACCTCTTTTCTGGGTTACTGGCAATGTATAAACCCAATTTGATATGAACTCAATCAATAGTTTTGCTGCTACATATATTTGAAATTGCACCCATTATAAGTGAATGGGGAAAAAAAAGATTTTAAAAATTCATAAAAAAATTAGAACTTTGACCTTCTTTTCCTAAAATGTAATCAGATCACATCAGATCTGGGTCACTGGCAATCCATAAACCAAATTTAGCATGAAGTAAACCAATAGTTTTGCTGCTAGAGTGTTAACAAACAAACAAAGAAAAAAACAAAGAAACAAAGAAACTGAACCAAAAACAATACCCCTTGCCTCTCCTTTGGGAGGGCGGGGTAATAAATAATATCACCCTAGACACCTCTGTACAGTTGTTGGTTTAATTATCTGTAAAACATCATTCATAGATGCAGATGTACAAGACCATGGGTGTTTTCTGTCACATCCCTGCAGACGTGGACACTCACCAGTGGAGGAGCTGGATTTGCCGATATCTGCCAGCGAGCGGTGGATTGGCTTCTTGGTCTGGTGTCGATGTTTTCTCAACAGGACAAAACTGATCTTTTCTCTCAGATCAGGAGATATCATTCCTTCCTCCATCTGTCTCTCAATTATGTCATCTGGAAAAGACATGATGATATCAGAACGTATCTTCAGGATCCTGTGTTTCCTATTGGAAGTCAGAGCTACAACTGCTTAATTTCACTGTAGAACTTCAACTAAATATAGTACACAGCACTACATATATGCACAACTGACTAGAATATAGATACTATTAACCCATAAAGACCCAGTGCTACTTTTGTATCAGTTCCCAAATTAATGTTTCTGTAGATTCAACCTTTCTTAAGCAATTTAGCACCATTTATTATCATACTATTCTCTGTAGTTAGCATTTTTTCAATGTAAATCATGTATTTTCTGATGTTTAATTTACTGATCATGTAGATATTCATAAAAGTTCAGATTAAATTCAAAGGTTATTAACCCTTTCATGCACAGTGGTCACTACAGTTATTCATAGCCGTTTCCTTGTATATTCATGGGTTTTGTTGTTTTAGTTCCATATCAGCCAACACAGTGGACACTTATGCATCATCTCATACACTGACATTCAAACTATTACTCTAACTTTGCTGTTCTTGATAAACCTGATCTGTACTAACATGTTTCAGTGTAAATCAATTGTTATTTGTTAGAAAAAAATGTTTGGTTTTTTTTGCATATTATCTCCATGAAAAAAATAACTAGCATTAGAATATGTTAAAATGTGAGAAAACATCAGATTTTATTTTATTTCATTGTTTTCATATCACTTTCTGATATTGGGTTTTAAACACGTTTCTTTTCTTCAAAAATTAAATGCATGGACATTTTTGTAACTCCATGAAAAAAAAAAACAAAAAAAAACTTGATCACATTGTTTTTTCATGCCTATGGAGGAATAAAAACACTCAAGAAAAAAAAACTTAACTAAGGTTCTCATAATTAATGCATGAAAGGGTTAAATTAGAAACACAGAAAACTGAAGAAAAATGTTACTTTTTCAGCCAAGATATCTATACATAAACGTAAAAAGCAGCATCTCCATGATTTATCACTATTTATTATAATATTATCCTCCTATTTTGTGTTTCTTCAATGAAAATCAGGTATTTTCCCATTTTTAATTTACTGATCATATTGATGTTCATTAATGCTCAGATTAAAGTTGACGGTTATTAAAACAGAAACAGAAAAAAAATCAAGAAAAAGTGACGTTTTCAACAAAATCTATCATTAACTGAACATAAACCCAGTGTGTCCATCCACTGTCATTGATCCAACTCCATGGATTTTACTGGTGAATCAATGTTGTAGAAGATGACAGTGTTTCCGTGGTAACTACGGAGCTTTTAAACATCCAAATGGGTCATATCTGATGACTATGAAAAGATGACAAACTGTATTTTACACCAATTATTTACATGGATTAATAGGATTAGTGAATCAACAGGTATTAAACATTTTAGATACATAGGTGGTTTTGGTCACCAGTGGATGTTTGGGTCTTTATGGGTTAATTATAAATACTCTTTATCCACATATAGAGTACATGTTTAAGCACTAAATAGCACTAAAGCACTGTTCCTGTTCAGTGCAGCTATTAAAATTACAGAAACATAAGGATAAACTAAAAGTAATGGTGAAAAAAAAGAAATAAATAAAAAACAAACAAACATCATAACTTAATAAAAAAAAAAAAACTATAATAAATTAGAAGCACTCAGACAGCACAGACCTCCGCCAAGGCTGATCAGTGCCCCCCCCCCCCGTGGGCCCCCCCACGCCAAGGAGGTTATGTTTTTGCCAGGGTTTGTTTGTCTGTCTGTTTGTTTGTTTGTCTGTCCGTTAGTGTGCAACATAACTCAAAAAGTTATGGACAGATTTTGATGAAATTTTCTGGTCTGCGCCCCCCCCGTGGGCCCCCCCACCCCCGATCACCACCAAAATTTAATCATTTTTTCCTTATCCCATTTCCAACAAACCCTGAAAATTTCATCAAAATCTGTCCATAACTTTTTGAGTTATGTTGCACACTAACGGACAGACAAACAGACAGACAGACAAACAAACAAACAAACCCTGGCAAAAACATAACCTCCTTGGCGGAGGTAACAATGCAACACAACCTACAACTAAACAGAATAGCAGGTAAAATCAGCTTCATTTGCAATTTCCGCCAATGTTAATGTATATGAGAAAAAAATGTCTTTGCACAGTTCTTTTATCATCATACACTGAAAAACATTTTAGCTAAAACTAAACCACAGCTAAAAATTATTTGTTTATTCTTTAGAGTAAAAATAAAACAAATCATGCATTGGTAAGAATAACTAAAGCTGATCTGAAACCAAAACAAACTGAAGCATTAAAAAAGGATGAAAATGTCAAAACTATAAATACTCTGTGTGTAAAAAATAAAAACATTAATAGGTGTATTAATTAAGGTAATTTATAGTGAAAATAAAGCTTAAGAGTGAAAAACCAAATCAGACGACACGACAAAATATTTAATTTCTCAGAAGTTTAGAAGTTTTAATGACTATAGAAAAAACACCCTTTCTACCAGACTAACAGCACACCTACACTTCATTAAAAGAAATGAATAGTTCCAAAAAAAAATCATCATCATCAGAACACCTTAACAGGAACAAGAAAACATTATGACTACTGACTATTTTCCTTTACTTATTGATATGGCATAGGGATTAGAGGCAGAGAAGCCTTTGTGAATGTATATGTGTATGTATGTAACAGTGTATATATGAATTTGTACATGTATATGTAAGTGTATGAGCATGGGTATGTATATGTGCGTATATGCATATATGTGTATGTATGTATATGTAGGTGTATATGTATATGATATATGTGGATGTGTATATGTATGCATGTGTGTATGTATGTATGTATGTATGTATGTATGTATGTATGTATGTGTGTGTGTGTGTGTGTGTGTGTGTGTGTGTGTGTGTGTGTGTGTAGGTGTGCGTGCGTGTGTGTGTGTGTGTAGGTGTGTGTGTATGTGTGTATATATGTATGTGTATATATGTATATGTGTATATATGTATATGTGTATAGATGGATAGATGTATACGTATATGGGTGTATATGTATGTATATGTATGTATGTATGTATGCACATATTGTTGGTTTAGACAAAGGAGTGAAAGCTAATAAGCTATGCTTCTTCTCACTCCTTTTCGAATATGACTTTTTTTCTTTCTTTTCTTTTTGTGTGTATCATTATTTTATGCTTCCTTGAATTTTCATTTCTATATTATGTTGTGCAAAGAAGTCAAATAGTAGTAATCAGGAAGCTTGTATCATATCCATATTCGAAATAAATCAATTAAAAAAAAAACTAAAATGAATTTACACACTGTTAAGTCCTTTGTGGGTTTCATTCCTTTAAAATAAACATACTCTTACTGTTACATTTTGACTATCTCTTCCTTTTCCTTTATCTTACAGTCATCTTTAATGTGCTGTACGTCCTGATATGACTGTTTATAACAAAATGAGTTCGACTGCCATCACCTCTGTTAACCTTCATAAATCTGTGTGACTACTGCAGCGTAGTGGATGAAACTGTACAGAGTTCAACATTTTTTCCCAGTCAATTGTCAGATTGATTAATTGATTGTTTATTACTAATGCAGCTGCAGCGTCCGGTTTTGTATTGAGTGATTAACACAGTATGAGGAAATTTCAGCAACACAGAAAGCTATGAATGGGTAACTTTTGATATTGTTTATTAGTTCACAAATTAAAGTTTGGATTTTGTTGATTTTAATGAGAAAATTGTATGCTGTAGTACAGTGTTTTTCACACTTGGGGTCGGAACTCCTCGTGGGGTCGCCTGGAATTCAAATGGGGTCGCCTGAAGTTTCTAGTAATTGATAAAAATAAAAACAGAAATTTACTAATAAAAAATATGTGGTGAGTTGACAGAGACAATCCCAATCCATAACAGACATGACAAACTGTGAAGCTAAAACTGAAGCACTGTGGTACTGTTTATCTGTCAAATGTTCATTGTGGTCAGTTTCAGATGCTGCAGCTCTTTCATAATTCATAGTTTGAGTTCTTGTTTGTTCAGTATTAATTGTCAGCCTTGTAAATCCAAGCTGGACTGACTGTACATATCCTGACCAAGGAAAATGTAATTCTCACTTTGTGCAGTAATCTACACCTGGCTTTTCTGCCTCCATCCATAATAATATACATTATATAGACTAGATGTCATCTAAAATTAATGTTATTTGCAACATAGTATAGCAAACTATTACATGATCGAAAACAAATTAATTTTAGCAAAATAAATTTCTCTGTTTTGAATGTTTGGTAAAGTAAAAGTGTAAAAGTACTGGTTTCAAAACTACTTAAAGTATAAAAGTAAATGTAAGGGAAGGTGGTGCCACAGGGACCTATAGTGCACTACCCCACCTCCCCAAAAAACATGTTTCTAAAGGCCATAATGACTATAATGTTATATTAAAATGTTAATGTTGAACCATTTGGGATGCACTAGTCTACCTGTTTCAGCCGCAGATATGCCCATTGAAAATGAACACATTTGAGTCCAATGCAAATGTATTAAAGAACCATATATGTGCACTACTGAGCATTAATGTGTTTCATGGAGCGGAAGATATGATGACTAGTTGAATATAAGTATTGGAATGGTGCAAATGGTCAGATGCGATGAATCGCGTACAAACCATTGGGGTGTCAGAATGGTATATGTTATGTATGTATCTGGATAGTTTTTTTTTTTTATTTGAACGATGACAAGCCAGAATGAAAACAAGCTGAATGAAATAGGAGTAACGAGGCTATGTTTAAAATGTAAGGAGTAGAAAGTACAGAGAAATAGAATAGAATATGTGAAAATGTAAGAAAATAGAAGTAAAAAGTCAGATTAGTTATTGTTTGTTCAGTATTAATTGTCAGCCTTGTAAATCCAAGCTGGACTGACTGTACATATCCTGACCAAGGAAAATCAAATTCTCACTTTGTGCAGTAATCTACACCTTGCTTTTCTGCCTCCGTCCATAATAATATACATTACATAGACTAGATATCATCTAAAATAAACGTTTATTTGCGACATAGTATAGCAAACTATTACATGATCAAAAACATTAATTTTAGCAAAAAAAAAAAAAATATATATATATCTATATATATTTGTTTTGAATATCTGGGGTCACCAGAAATTTCTGATGTTAAAATGGGGTCACAAACATTTATCATCTCTCTAAATGACTATTTTTTTCAGTGCTTACTCACAAATGAAGAAAGCACTTTGTAGTCTGCAGCTTGGGTGTAAGTAAGAGTATGAAAAGTGTATATAGAGTAATGCTTTTACTGTTACTTGGACTAATAAAGGATTCTTATTTATCATCTCTCTGAATGGATGAGCATCAGTACTTATTTGCATTTGTAAGGAAAATTCGCTCTGCATCCCCCTCACCATGAAAGTGTCCGAGCTGCTGAGTGCATCCTGCCGCTGATAAAATTAATGGATGTAGCAGTGGTATTTAGGAAATTCGGCTAATTGGCCCAAACAGGCCCCATCCAACCTGTGATTAATTCAGTGCAGGTGTGTTTACTGAGGTGTGACTCATGGATGAAAAAGGGTGAAAAACACCCAACAGATCAGGGTTTGGATTTTCCTTCCAGAACAAACGTGAAAATAAATGTAATTCCCTCAAAACTGGAATGGGGTTCGATGGCGAATTACAGATATCTTGGAAATAAAAGCCTTCTTGTACATTTCATATTTCATGGTGTGCACTAAATTTGTACCCTTGATTCAGTTTTAGCATCAGGAGGGTCATTACCAGGGTATCTGCGAATACTTCCAAGACCTGTTTAAGGTAATTTTAACCACATTTACCATGGAATGGAACAAGCAGTGTTTCAGGTAAGTATAAAAGTACATTTGTGGTTCCATGCACTAGGGGTTTTGATTATTCGAGTCAGTTAGGTTAAAAGTCAATTAACCCTTTCATGCATGAATTATGAGAACCTTAGTCAATATTTTTTTTTTCTGGAGTGTTTTTATACCTCCTTAGGCATAAAAAAAAAAAAATTGTGAGGGAGGTTTTTTTTTTTTCATGGAGTTACAAAAATGTCCATGCATTTAATTTTTTAAGTAAAGAAATATGTATTTAAAACCCAATATCAGACAGTAAAATGAAAATAATGAAATAAAAACATTTTTAAGGCTGCTAATTTGATGTTTTCTCCCATTTTACCATACTCTAATGCTAGTTATTACCTCCGCCAAGGAGGTTATGCTTTTGCCAGGGTTCGTTTGTTTGTCTGTCTGTTAGTGTGCAACATAACTCAAAAAGTTATGGACAGATTTTGATGAAATTTTCAGGGTTTGTTGGAAATGGGATAAGGAAGAAATGATTAACTTTTGGGGGTGATCCGGAAGAAATCCTGGATTCTGGATCACTTTGAAATTTTCGTTAACATTGTGGTAAATGGGGCCAAAATTTTTGTTTCCCAATATCTCGCTTAATTATAGACCAAAACTCATGAAATTTAACTCAGGAATTGACAATGGGGTCCTCTATCACATTTCAAAGGCTGATCCAGATCTGATCCAGAAGGCGGATTTTATCTCAATTTATATAAAAAATGGGGGTGCCCTTACTTTTTGGCCTACTGTGCCTTTAATATTAAAGGTAGAAATGTCTGACAAGCGCCATCGTGTAGCTCAGGCAGTTCCGCATCGGGAGTATGCCACCGGATTTCATGTAGCTTTAATACTTAAGGAGCTAGATCCAGAAGAAAACCGCCATTACGAGAAATGTGATTTTCGTGAATAACTACTGAACTAATAAGGATATAATTATGAATCCAGTTGCTAATGGTATGTTTTCATGGTCAAGGAATCTTAAAATATAGGTAAAATAAATATGGGACTAATATTTATGGTGGAAATCACAATATGGGGGAATTGTGCAAATCTCATGCAATTTGACTCAGGGATTTACAATGGGGTGTTCTATCAAATGGCAAAGACTGATCCGGATCTTTCAAAAAGTTATGGACAGATTTGGATGAAAATTTCAGGAAATATTGATACTGGCACAAGGAACAAATGATTAAATTTTGGTGGTGATCGGGGGGGGGGGGCACTGATCTGCCTTGGCGGAGGTCTGCGCTCTCAGAGTGCTTTTCTAGTTACCTCATATAATATGCAAAAAACAACTCTTTTTGTCTAACAAATAACAGCTGATTTACACTTAAACATGTTACTGCAGATCAGGTTTATCAAGAACAGCAAAGTTACAGTAATGATATGAATTGCAGTGTATTATGGGATGTTGCATAAGTGTCCACTATGTTGGCTCATATGGAACTAGAAGCACTCGGAGAGCGCAGACCTCCGCCAAGGCTGATCAGTGGGCCCCCCCGTGGGCCCCCCCACCCCTGATCACCACCAAAATTTAATCATTTCTTCCTTATCCCATTTCCAACAAACCCTGAAAATTTCATCCAAATCTGTCCATAACTTTTTGAGTTATGTTGCACACTAACGGACAGACAAACAAACAGACAAACAAACAAACAAACAAACAAACAAACAAACCCTGGCAAAAACATAACCTCCTTGGCGGAGGTAACTAAAACAACAAAACCTATGAATATACAAGAGAACAGCTGGAGAAGAACTGTCCCCTGGAGTGACCACAATGCATGAAAGGGTTACAGACATTTTAGGTGTTCCAAACACAAGCTGAAGCGTGTCCTTAAACATCTCACCAACTATCTGTGGTAATGAGTATCCGTCCAGGTCCAGCAGTACCGTTCCCGTCTGGAGACACGTCCTCAGCTCAAAAAGACTATGCAAGGACAGCGTGGACACGTGGGGTTTACTCCACCTCTCTCCTCCTTCCTCCACCTTCTCCTCAAACTTCACCCACCTGGAGATGAACAAGTGAGGGATACACAACAGCAGAGGTGGTTATGAGCTCAGCATCGGTTCAGGACATGTCTGCTCAGAGCCGCCAGCGTCCAGGACGACACTGTGTGAATGTGAAGTAGACGGTTTCTGGGCAGAAGACGTTGATTTTAGAGGAACACTTCAGCGCTCTGTGGCAGGCCTTTGTCAGACCGTTGCTTTTATACTGATAAACTGTCAGTGTTGATCTGTGTATGTTTTAACTCAGTCCGAGCCCTCTTTGGTCCAAAGATACAACCCCACAGACTCTCCTCCACGCATTGATTTGAGCTTTATCACTTCTTCGTCTGCTTTTCTTACCCTAGAGCAGAGGTGTCAAACTCATTTTAGTTCAGGAGCCACATTCAGCCAATATGATCTGAAGTGGGCCGGACCAGTAAAATAGTAACAGTGAAAAAAGAAAAATTACATTATGGAAGTGTGTACAGGGTGGGGAAGCAAAATTTACAATGAACATTTAGTTGTTTTTTCTCAGCAGGCACGACGTCAATTGTTTTGAAACCAAACATATATTGATGTCATAATCATACCTAACACTATTATCCATACCTTTTCAGAAACTTTTGCCCATATGAGTAATCAGGAAAGCAAACGTCAAAGAGTGTGTGATTTGCTGAATGCACTCGTCACACCAAAGGAGATTTCAAAAATAGTCGGAGTGTCCATAAAGACTGTTTATAATGGAAAGAAGAGAATGACTATGAGCAAAACTATTACGAGAAAGTCTGGAAGATACTATTAAAGGTCCTGTATTATGCAAATCTCACTTTGTGAAAGTTTTCTTATAGTAGTGTGTGTTGCAGTAGCCTCATTATGAGGTTCGAATTTGAAAACTGTCTGTTTCCTCCCTGCCTTGCTACACCACATGTTGTGAAAATGCCTGCTCAAACGGCCCAGTTTGAGTTGGGTCCGCTTATGACGACATAAGCGGATTTAACTCCTCCCCCTGACTGTGCCCCCACCCTGGCAAAGCGAGCCCCGCCCTGGCAAAGTACCTCTTGGACAACAAACATGGCGAAGGCGAGACACGCAAGTTGTGGTGTTGTTGGCTGCACACAGCAACACCATAGTTTATTTTTGCTCCCCACTTCCGAGCCTCTCCGTAAAAAGTGGCTGGATTCTATCTGTGATGGTCATGTACCAAACAACATTCCCAAACGCTTGTATGTGTGTGCCTGGCATTTCACGGACGAGTGTTTTTTGAACATGGGCCCATACAGCTCCGGCTTAGCACAAAGACTCCGAATCAAGAAGGACGCAGTACCAACGCTTCGTGACCCAAGTACAAGTGTGGGAGATGTAAGTTCTTATCATTTTTTTGTATCTTTACTCCATAACCCTACATTACGGATAAGCTGGTGGTTGTTGACGTGTACGTCTAACGTTAGCATGGCAGCTAACATAGCTCGGTTACTGCTGCTAACGTTTGCGTCCCCGTTAACATGCAAGAGCTGATAATATCCAGAGACATTCAACAGAACTACTGTGAACACGGGCCTTTTGTGGTTGGTATCAGTATAGTTAGCATCAAGCTTGTTAGCAGCTGCCTGCATTAGTGGCGGCAGGCGTCTTTCCGTGTCAGGTCCACGAACCTGACACAACACCGCCGTTTTCCGTCGGGGCTCAATCACGCCTCAAGGCAAAGAAAGCCAGTGTTTGGAAAGACGTTCTGTCTGAGACATGTGTATGATGGCTTCACAGTCAACATTAGTGCGTAGTACCGCTAGCGTAAGCCGCGTCCTCTCCCAGAGAGGGGAGGGGGAGTGGGCGTGGACAGATGCGTTCATTTGCATACCCGGAAGCAGGCCCAGAAACAGCCTGTTCTGAGGAGGGCTGGGGAGAGGGACTTTTTCGACCGCTGAAACTCCGAACAAAGAATGATTTTGGGGCGAACAAACTTAAATACTATGTTTTTGCGCTTCTGAGACCTATATGACGTGACTGAAAAATAGCATAATACGGGACCTTTAAAGAAGAATGGGAAAAGTTGTCACCCGAATATTTGAGGAACACTTGCGCAAGTTTCAGGAAGCGTGTGAAGGCAGTTATTGAGAAAGAAGGAGGACACATAGAATAAAAACATTTTCTATTATGTCAATTTTCTTGTGGCAAATAAATTCTCATGACTTTCAATAAACTAATTGGTCATACACTGTCTTTCAATCCCTGCCTCAAAATATTGTAAATTTTGCTTCCCCATCCTGTACATCTACAATGTTTCCTTAAAATGTGAATAATGTGAACAATCTGAAATTTCTTAAGAAAAATAAGTGTAATTTAACCTTATAAAGACCCAGTTCTATTTTTGCAGCAGATCCCAAAATGAGTTTTTCTCTCCATGTAACCTTTTATAAGTGATTTATCACCATTTATTATAATATTAACCTCTGTCTTTTGCATTTCTTCAATAAAAATCAGGTATTTTCCCATATTTAATTTACTGATCATGTAGATGTTCATAAAAGCTCAGATTAAAGTTAATTGTCATAATATCAGAAACAAAGAACAATGAAGAAAATGTGACTTTTTCAACATAATCTATCATTAACTAAACATAAACCAAGTGTGTCCATCCACTGTCATTAATCCAACTCCATAGGTTTTACTGGTGATTCGATGTTGTAGAAGATGACGGTGTTTCCACGTTCGCTACGGAGCCTCTGTCCAAATGGGTCATATCTGATGACCATGAAAAAACGATTAACTGCATTTTACACCAATTATTTACATGTATTGATAGGTTTAATGGATCAGAAGTTATTAAATATTTTATATTAGTAGATGTTTTTGGTCACCGGTGGTTGTTTGAGCCTTTTTGGGTTAACAATAATATGCCTCCGTTTATCATTTACACATGTGCAATACAAATTCCAGATCTTTGAGTGGATCTACAAATACACACAGTATTTAATATTCTAACCTGCACAATATCCTTAAAATTACACTTCTCTTAAGACATTTCAGGTTGTTCATATTTGTTCAGGTTATTCACATTTTTGGGTCAAATTATAGTTTGTAAATGTCAACATTTTTATGGAATTTAACTTTTTTCACTAAAAGAAAGAAAATTTGGAGTTGACATTTATAGAATAGACAGACAGATAGATAGATATGTTATTATGATAGTACCTTACTGGTCCGATCCACTTTAGATCATTGATTGATTGATTGATGTATTTATTTCCAATATGAATGTCAAAACAGAAGAAACAAACAAAACACTTAAACATGAGACAAAAGACATATAATACATATTCGTAAAGGAGTGAGAAGAAGCATAACTTATTCCCACCCCTTCTCCTTAAATAATTAATAATAGTAATAATCTTATGAATAATAATAATAATAATAATAATAATCCATTGTATTTATAAAGCACTTTTCATTCAGCAGAATCTCAAAATGCTACAGAGAAAAGACAGTTCAATAAAAATAAAAGAATAAAAATACTCTATCAGGAATAAAAGACTAGGTGAATAAAACAGAGCATCAAGGTGGTCCATAGTCTAAGCATATCTATACTATATACTATAATATGCCTGATACTTATTATTAAATACTTTGGTTTCTGGTTTCATATTGGTCTGTATGTGGAACCTGAACTAAAACGATTTTGCAACCACTGATTAATATCTTCAGTGTAATTTTTGCATTTACAAGTTCATCCTGTGGGCCTGTTTAGACCCTCTGATGGGCCGGTTTTGGAACACAGGCCGTATGTTTGATACCTGTGCCCTAGAGTGTATAACCACACAGTTTTTAGAGGTGTCTTTGACCTAAAAATCATGGCAGCTCCTCTGGAAATCTCACATTTCTAGTAACTATTCAGCAAATGGAGTTTTTCACAGAAAAGAGGGATGAGACAGCAGGCAGGCATTTGGAGAATCATGTTTCAGTTTACATTTTCTACAGAGCTTTGTCTTTTTTGATAAAAAAAAAAAAAAAAAACAAAAACAGCAATGGCTCTGTTAACATTACTGACAGGAAAAATCAAACATCTGCTGTGAAAAAAGGTATTTTTTAAAGGTAGTGTCACACCGCATCATTTTGAGTTTCACAGTCTGTTGTTAATCTGTGTGTGTGGTGTATCAGATCAGGGATACATTTACTGGACACACTCGATCTGATCAAAACCTGCCCACAGGTGTAAACCTTTACACAGATATAACTGTCATGAGGACAAGTTTCACAGACATAACAACTTACAGAAAATAAAAAATACTTCCCTTTGCTCTCACAAACTACAACATGTTTTCTTTTAAATGAAGCCTCATACAGGTTTCACAGTTCTTTGGCTGAAATGTGCTTTTAATTCAGCTTTGCCAAATGTGGAAAAATGTGATTGTAAAAGGTTTAACAATGTTCCTGTATGCCTTTAAACAGTACTAGAATACATGCATACAAATGTGGTACTATCCAAGGTGGTGATACGTCTGTTTTTGTTAAAAATCTATGGACAATTTCTAAATGTGTATGTCTATAAATCTTAAATAAATAATAAAATAACAATATAAATCATATCCTTAAATGTAATAAACTAAAGCCATGTTTTTTGAGATATCAGGTTTTGAGGTATTTGGAAAAATTAGAACGACAGATGTAATTTTACATATTTGTTTAATCCCTGATAACTTGAAAAATCTAAACACCAGAATTTTAACCCATAAAGACCCAGTGCTACTTTTGTGACAGTTCCCAGATAAATGTTTGTCTCTATTTAACCTTTTATAAGTGATTTATCACCATTTATTATAACATTATCCTCTATATTTTGCATTTTTCGCTGTAAATCACATAATTTCTATATTTAAGTTAATTGAGTTGAGTTAATTCAAAGGTTATTAAAGCAAAACTGAAAAAAATGAAGACAAAATTACTTTTTCAGTAAAAAACAAAAAACAAAAACATATGTCTCCATCCACTGTCATTGATCCAACTCCATTCCAAAATAGTTTTTTCCTCAATATTTAACTTTTCTTATAGGATTATTTACCACCATTTACTCTAATATTTTGCTCTGTGTTTTGCATATTTAAGTGAAAATCAGATATTTTCCAGTATTTAATTTAGTGATCATGTAGATGTTCACTGAAGCCCAAATTAAAGTTGAGGGCTATTATATCAAAAACAAAGAAATTGCAGAAAAAGATAATTTTCAGTCAAATATATCATTAACTGAACACAAACCAAATGTCTCCATCCATTGTCATTGATCCAACTCCATGGGTTTTACTGGTGAATCAATGTTGTAGAGGATGACAGTGTTTCCATGGTAACTACAGAGCCTCTGAACGTCCAAATGGGTCATATCTGATGACCATGAAAAGATGACAAACTGTATTTTACATCAATTATTTACAAGTATTGATAGAATTAGTGGATCAACAGGTATTAAACAGTTTAGATCAGTAGATGGTTTTGGTCGGTGATGGATGTTTGGATCTTTAGGGGTTAAAGTTGAGGGTAATAATATCAAAAACACAGAAAACTGAAGAAAAAGTGACTTTTTCAGGAAAATCTATCATTAACTGAACATAAACACAGTGTCTCCATTCACTA
The DNA here is from genome assembly GCF_902148855.1 of Sphaeramia orbicularis. Taxonomy (NCBI): domain Eukaryota; kingdom Metazoa; phylum Chordata; class Actinopteri; order Kurtiformes; family Apogonidae; genus Sphaeramia; species Sphaeramia orbicularis. The sequence continues at coordinate 40,150,968 of NC_043965.1, read as the reverse complement.
TCATTGATCCAACTCCATGGGTTTTGCTGGTGAATCAATCTTGTAGTAGATGATGGTGTTTCCATGGTTACTGCGGAGTCATATCTGATGACCATGAAAAGATGACAAACTGCATTTTACACCTATTATTTACATGTATTGGTGGGAGAAATTAATCAACAGGTATTAAACATTTTAGATCAGTAGATGATTTTGGTCGCTGGTAGAGGTTTGGGTCTTTATGGGTTAATTTAATTAATCAAAAATATCAAATGAATGTTTATTATTTGAGCCTAGGTTAACCTTATTATACTTGAGGTACAATATCAAGGAGGTAATTGTTTGAATGTGAATTCTTTCATTTTTCCTCTTGCTTTTTATTGCTTTGGTTTACTTCTATTGTTGTCTTTTATTTTATTTTGTTTTAAATGTCGACTATTTGTTGTTTTCACACTTTATTTTATTTTGTACAACTCCTTGTAACTCATTAATAAAATAAAGTTTATGATAATATGTGTAAACAATCTGCGCAGTATCTGTAAAAACTCTAGAGTGAATTTAGATTTCCATGTACCTCTTAGCTTCTCACGGGCCAATCCTTTTTATATCTCCATTATTATTCTTTTATTTTCTTCACAAAATGGATATAATGTGTGCTACAGTTGTCCATTTTAGTTCCATTTTTGGTTCTTGCACATTTTCCATGAAGATTACTGAAACTGGTTTGCTTTTCTGTCTCTCTAAATTCAATATCTACTGTGTATCGCAACTGGAAAATTCTATCATCAGCTCAGTGTGTTAAGGGATCTATTTATATGTGTGTCTGTGGTGAAATAACACACTTAATGGCACAGACATTATGTTCTGAGGACTGTGACTGTGACTACATTTGTGTGAGTGCATTGACCTGGCGGACTCCTTCCACTCCAGCTCGTCTCCTTCTCGTTGCAGAGTGTCCATTTCGGTGAAAAGTGTCGGCGTGGGCATGTCGTCATCTTCACTCAGGATGTAACGTAGTCGTTCAGCTGCAGGAGACACTGAATGAAAGAAGAGTTTGTCATGGAAGAGTTTCTGAGATTGGCTGCAAATTATAGTTCTGCATTCACAAAATTAAGGGAAATATGGAGGATTTATGAGCAAAATGAAGTGCAGCCCCTGTTAGAGTTTTATGATTATATATGATGTTTTTGGATTTATTTTACCCTACAAATGATAAAGTTTGAGCTCATTTTACTTACAAAACTTTTTGCACTTCAATCTACAGCAGGGGTGTCAAACTCATTTTAGTTCAGGGGCCAGATTCAGCTAAATTTGATCTGAAAAATCTGAAAAAAGTAAAATAATAACATGATAATAAATAAATAATGTCAACTCCAAACTTGTCTGTGTTTTAGAGCGAAAGAAATAAATTTACATTAGGAAAAGGTTTACATCTACAAACTATCCTTTCAAAAGATGTGAATAACATGAACAAACGGAAAAAAATAAGTGTAATTTTAACACTATTCTATCTCAGTTTATCGTTTACATGTGTACATTGTAACTTACAAATACACAAAATATTTAGTAACAGGCATAATATGGTTAAAGTTACACTCATTTCTCTTAAGAAATTTCAGGTTGTTCATATTTGTTCAGGTTATTCAAATTTTTTGTGAAATTACAGGGTGGGGAAGCAAAATTTACAATATTTTGAGGCAGGGATTGAAAGACAGTGTATGACCAATTAGTTTATTGAAAGTCATGAGAATTTATTTGCCACAAGAAAATTGACATAATAGAAAATGTTTTTATTCTATGTGTCCTCCTTCTTTCTCAATAACTGCCTTCACGCGCTTCCTGAAACTTGCACAAGTGTTCCTCAAATATTCGGGTGACAACTTCTCCCATTCTTCTTTAATAGTATCTTCCAGACTTTCTCGTAATAGTTTTGCTCATAGTCATTCTCTTCTTTCCATTATAAACAGTCTTTATGGACACTCCAACTATTTTTGAAATCTCCTTTGGTGTGACGAGTGCATTCAGCAAATCACACACTCTTTGACGTTTGCTTTCCTGATTACTCATATGGGCAAAAGTTTCTGAAAAGGTATGGATAATAGTGTTAGGTATGATTATGACATCAATATATGTTTGGTTTCAAAACAATTGACGTAGTGCCTGCTGAGAAAAAACAACTAAATGTTCATTGTAAATTTTGCTTCCCGACCCTGTATACTTTGTTTTGGTGTAAATACATGAAAATATTTACATTTACAAAGAGAAAAATTTGGGGTTGTCATTATTTATATATTATTATGATCGTATTTTACTGGTCCTGCCCACTGGAGATTGAATTGGTCTGAATGTGGAACCTGAACTAAAAGGATTGTTAATATTTTAGAGTAATTTTTGCATTTCACAAATTCATCCCAAGGGCCGGACTGGACCCTATGGCGGGCCGGATTTGGCCCCCGGGCCACATGTTTGACACCTGTGATCTACAGCATTACGTCATATTCAATAAGATTGCCTAACTCATACACAAATGGACACAAGTTTTGGGACATGTTGAATTCAGGTGTTTCTTTTCCAACAGGGGTCTGGGATACAACACAATAATGACAAATATCATAATATCTGTGTCATAATACTGGAGTGCTCAGAGCGTTTGTGTGTGTTTGTGCATGTGTGTGTGTATCAGCATGATTCTGACAAATTGAGATGTTTATACCTGGCCAACTTGGTACCTACAGTTGAGGAATAGTCCTGTCTCCACATTAAATATCTCGGCAAGTTGATAGGACCAATATTTTTGGAGATATCAGTCATTTTGGAATACAATTGCCTTACAATCACGGAAGCAGGACCACGCTGCATGACATGATATGAAGGTAAAAACAGGAACATTTACTAGCTACAGCCCCGACATATTGGTATCGGGGTATCCTGCCCCCTCAAAAGAAAGTTTGCAAAGTTTCAGGAGGTATGGAAAAGATAAATGAGCTTCATATAGTGGAATTATAGAGAATCATAAAGAGGCCTGGCCCCTAGCCATATAAATGAGATGCTAGTTGACTACGAGTCAGTATGCAGCCTTAGATCCTCCTGGCTGTTCCAAAGTCGAGGCTTAAATCTAAGGGTGACCGGGCCTTTTCCATCAGGGCCCCTCGACTTTGGAACAACCTGCCTGAGGAGATAAGGCTTGCGGAAACAGTGACATCTTTTAAATCACTTCTTAAAACACATTTTTATAGATTTGCTTTTATGTGATGTTTGTCCCTTTGAATTTTTCATTTTATTTTATTTTTTTTTTAATTTGAATTTTATCCTGTTTGATTATTAATTTATATTCTCATACATGATGTTGCTTTGTCTCATTTCTTCATTTTTGCATTGATTTGACAGCATCATGTTACGTTCTCCATGCTCTCTTTACTCCGATTCACTAAATTTATTCTAAGTGTCATGTTTTTAATAATAATAATAATAATAATGGATTGGATTTTATATAGCGCTTTTCTAGACACCCAAAGCGCTTTACATTATTGATCCATTATTCATTCGCTCTCACATTCTCCCCCTGGTGGTGGTAAACTACATTTGTAGCCACAGTTGCCCTGGGGCAGACTGACAGAAGTGTGGCTGCCAATTCGCACCTACAGCCCCTCCGACCACCACCAAACATTCATACGCATTCATACACCAGTGTGAGTGGCACTGGAGGCAAGGAGGGTGAAGTGTCTTGCCCAAGGACACAACTGACTGACTAGGATAGAGCGGAATTTGAACCGCCAACCATTCGGTTATTGGACGACCCGCTCTACTACCTGAGCCATTTGTTGTACACATCTCTCTTATTGTGTTGCTTCTGTTTTAGTGTTTTTACTTGCATCTTATATCCCGCTGTTGTGCCCTCTGCTTTGTCTGTCAAAGCACTTTGTAAACTTTGTTTTGAAAAGGTGCTATGTAAATAAAGCTATTAAAGACTTTCAAAGGAATTAGTAATGCCTGTTAAGCTTCAGGGAAACAGGAGACTATGGTATTGTCTGTGCGCACTAGTAGTTTTATATTGAGATAAATATCATTACATTGGTTAGTTTGGTTTAAATTGTTATCTTTAAGCTCATTTCAACCTTGAAAAAAAAAAAAAACATAACTAAAGGTGGCCTAAGACTTTTGCATGGTGGTGTATCTAAAACAAAAAAATTATGAGATCAGAAAAGACAGTCCTGTTTTCAGCTTTGAGACAATGCATTTTCCACAGAATCCAAGAGGGTTGTTGGAGACTTGAATCTAAATCAATCACTGTATTTGGAGTAGCGTTGTAGTCAAGACGGAGACCAAGATACTGCTGAGCCTGACGGGTATTGAGACCAAAACCAGACTGAGAGCAAATGAGTTGAGTCCGTGACAAGACCAAGACCACAAAAAAATGACCGGTCTCAAGAATTACATCACTAGTGGACTGTAGAGGGCTGGCATTGTCTGTTGAGAACATTTCTACAATGAAACATGTTTTTAAAATAGATGCATCTGACTGGTTGGATTTGAAGAGGGTGTGTAATAAATAATGATACTATTCTGTGACGATGCGTCTTTTTGTACAAATCCAATTGAGACCACTATGCCCGAGACCAAGACAAGACCGAGACCAAATGAGTTGAGTCTGTAACAAGACCTAGACCCCAAAAAATTGGTCTAGATACCGGTCTCGAGAACTACATCACTAATTCGGAGATACAGGCAGGAAGGGGAATAAAAGGGGTAACTAAAGGTATCAGATAAATGTTGATGAATTAAATACAATATTTGCCTCTAGGATGAATAAAGTAGAAGTATAACAGTATATAAAACGGATTTGCATGTGTATGTACCTCAAATTCATGTTTAAAAAAAGTACTCGAGTAAACATATGTCATTACTTTGACTTCCTGACTATTACCATGTTAAGAAGACAACTGTTCTCATATGTAAATATTGTGTGGGAGAGTGAGTGAGTGAGTGAGTGAGTGAGTGAGTGAATGCCTCATATATAAATGCAACACTGGATTATCAAATTGTATGGTATGCCCGTTTTAAAGGATATATAATATTTTTATGTATGGTATGATAGTTTTAACCCTTTCATGCATGGTGGTCACTACAGTGGACAGTTATTCTTCAGCTGTTCTCTTATATATTCATGGATTTTGTTGTTTTAGTTCCATTTCAGCCAACACAGTGGACACTTATGCATCATTCCAAACATTGCAATTCATGCCATTACTGTAACTTTGTGTTCTTGATAAACCTGATCTGCAGTAACATGTTTGGGTGTAAATGAATTGCTTGTTATTGTTATTAGATTGTAATTAACCTTTTTTCTTTTTTTTTTTTTACAAAAGGTTTTTTTTTTTTGCATATTATCTCCATGAAGTGAGTAATGACTGGTATTAAAGTATGTTAAAATGTGAGAAAACATCAGATTAGCAGCATTAAAATTGTTTTTATTTCATAGTTTTCACACAATATATCAGTAAATGCATGTTTCTTTGCTTCAAAAATTAAAGGCATGGTGTCCAGCTGAGTGGACATTTTTGCAACTCCATGAAAAACAGGTTCATAAGAAAATTTTCTTTAGGCATGTTTTTTCATGCCTTAAGAGGGATGTAAACACTCAGGAAAAACAACCTTGATAAAGATTCTTAGAATTCATGCATGAAAGGGTCAAATGATGTATATTTTACATATATTATATTTTTATGTATGGTATGATCATTTTAAATTACGTATATTTTATACTCGTACTGCAATGTTGAGGAAGAGCCCAACCAGGGACTGGAGTTGAGAATTGGCACTAGCTATAAACTCTATATGCATCACATCAGCTGCAAATTTGTAAATATGTTTGACTGTCCCTGTCAAATAAATAAATACATACATACATACATACATAAATTAATAAATAAGATGATGCATTTGTGTTTTTGTGTGCACTGTGCAGTCCTATCTGTGAACATAATGTGCTCTGTACTGCAGCCTTCAGCAACACAAACAGGATGTCGCAATTATACGTGGAGGTCAAACCAACCCCACCCGTGACATGACCCATCCTGTGTCACTTATAAAAGTAGATGAAAAAGGAAATCTCTAATTGTGTTTTCACTCACATTCTACACAATCAGCTGTAAAGTATGCCTTTTACTGTATTTCTTCTACAACATTAACTGCAGTTTTAGCGCCTACACTATATGATTCAGTCAATCAATCTCATGTTGACTGAGCTGCACTTGAATCCATTTCACGGTCGTATGCCTCGTTTGTGGAGGCTGTCATGGACCCTATGTTCATACCCTCCGCCGCGGGGCAATATCCTCCCAGCAGCCACCATGCTGTTAACCTATAGACTGATAGGCGCAGTAATTACAGTACACAGGGTGTTTCTTTTAACGCTGCTGCCAATCAATGGTATCGATGCGATGCAATGACAGAAACTGACAGAGGATTCCACTTATGTGAATGAGCATCTGCAACTGAATCCAACACAGAGTCAAAAAAAATTCCATTGAATTAACATTCATAAGGTAAAGTTTACAAGCTTCATGCAAATCCATGTAGAAGTAGCGCCACTGGCCTTTAATCTCTGAAATCAACAAGTACGGAGAGGAAAACAAAAGCCCAGGCATCATCAGAGTCTATTTTCCTGCGCCCATTCTCTAGGTTGTTTACTCTCCACCAGACATCATTTTTTTCTCGTCATTGTCCCTGTTGTAATTTCCTACTCCTAATAGCGCTGATGCATTATTGATATTCATGTGCAGGAGCTCATACTCTCGTCTGTCGCCTTACGGCTCGATGCACCACAATTTGGATTTAAGGTGCAAAGACACTGAAAGATACAGCAGAACGTTCCACTGTTCGACTCCTTTCTCCAACTTATAACAGAAACAGAACTCTTTCAGGCTGCGTTTCAGACTCCTGCTGTTTTATTGCAATAAGGAAGTGGAATGAACCAAAGCAGATAGTTCAATGTCGACATACAGGGGTTGGACAAAATAATGGAAACACCTTAAAAAATCAACAAAATATGATTTAATATGGTGTAGGTCCGCCTTTTGCGGCAATTACAGCCTCAATTCTCCGAGGTATTGATTCATACAACTTGTGAATTGTTTCCAAAGGAATTTTAAGCCATTCTTCAGTTAGAATACCCTCCAACTCTTTTAGAGACGATGGCGGTGGAAATCGACGTCTTACTTGAATCTCTAAAACTGACCATAAATGCTCAATAATGTTGAGGTCTGAGGACTGTGCCGGCCATATGAGATGCTCGACTTCATTAGAATGTTCCTCATGCCATTCTTTAACAATTCTAGCTGTATGGATTGGGGCATTATCATCTTGAGGTGAAGGTGTTTCCATTATTTTGTCCAACCCCTGTAGAGCGCAACAAAATTACAAAATATACAGCCTTGCCACAAAAAAAAAAAAAAAAAAGAAAGTTACACATGCAATATTTGACTGCACCACCTTTGGTTTTGATTACAGGAGACATTCACTGTCACATCTTTTTGTCACATAATGCTTATGGAGTGTCACAGCGAGGTTCAGAATATTCTTTCCATCCATGGTTCCATTAATTATTGATGATAGAGAATCAGACCGCTGCATTAAGTCTTCATCACTTCCCAAATTAGAGTCTGGACTTTATGGAGGCTAATCCATGTGTGAAAATAATTTCTCATTCTCCCTGAACCATTCTGTCATAAGCCTGATGATCCTGATCAGTCCTGGCATTGTCCAATCTGTATGACGTTAAAAGGCGGAGACACACCAACCCAACTGGGGATCGCCGCCAGAAAGGTAGCCAGACTGATCAGTCGGCTCCTGTCTCCCCGACGCAGTCAAAAAAGTGTGAAGAACACACCAAATCGACCACTGACTTCAGCGAATGTTCTACGCTTGCGCGAGACATAAAACCTGAAAATGACAGAACATCTCTCTGAACACAGAGCTCGCTGTTGTCAGTCATTGTTGTCAGCAGAGAGTGTTGAGTAGTCCAGAAGGGTTGTTGTTGTTGTACTTGTTGAAAAGATGGCTAGTAATAAGAATATACAGGAGGTTCTCGGGTTACGAACGAGTTCCGTTCCTACGCTGGCGACGTAACCTGAATTTCCGCGTGAGTCGGAATTAACCCTTTGATACCCCCTAAATACCTAATACTGGGTGGCTGGAGAAGAAGGAGGAGAGGCTGTGAGAGCTGCTGCTGGGGAATCCGGATTATCTGGAGGGGTAGCAGGTGCAGGATCTCCTGTAGACGTTGAAGGTACGGGTTCTACTGGCCTCTCCACCTTGCTGAAGTACTTGGAGATGTCCATCTGGAAGGAATCTTCCTCTTTTCCTCCCAGATCTCACGGTAGCACCGTACACTGTCCATCACTCCCCTTGAAGCTTTCGAAAATCGTTCCATATTGGAATCCTCTGCGGACGAGACTCAGGTGTCGTAAAGTCAAAACAGCGTAGGTCGAGTACCGTGTAACCCGAGGACCTCCTGTACTGGCGTTGTCAGTGCTTGGGCTTCTTCTTGTGGAAGAAGAAAGATGTCGCAGGCAAAAACTAAGGAGAAGTCGCACTATGCTAACAATGCTAACAGTGTTCACTTCATGGAAGGAATGAAGTCCATAGTCAACACTGACTGGCACTCATTCAGATACAGTATGAGCAGTGAATGGACTATTATAGAACACAATAATAGTGTGAAGTAGGGGGCAGCCAGGTGGCGGCTCAGGTGGTAGAGTGGGTTGTCCAATAACCAAAGGGTTGGCGGTTCGAATCCCACTCTATCCTTGTCAGTCTGTTGTGTCCTTGGGCAAGACACTTCACCCTCCTTGCCTCCAGTGCCACTCACACTGGTGTATGAATGCGTATGAATGTTCGGTGGTGGAGGTGCGAATTGGCAGCCATGCTTCTGTCAGTCTGCCCCAGGGCAACTGCGGCTACATATGTAGTTTACCAACACCAGAGGGAGAATGTGAGAGCGAATGAATAATGGATCAATAATGTAAAGCGCTTTGGGTGTCTAGAAAAGCACTATATAAAATCCAATCCATTATTAAGTGCCTTGGCATAGCTGTATTCACATGGAAACTTCTTGTTCACTGATTCACTAGTCAAGAGCTATCCCCCCAAATGCTGAATCAACCAAAAAGACTGGTGACAGCATTAATGATGGTCGATCGCTCAGAACACACCAACCAGACTCATGTCACAGACCTCGCCAGACATCCCGACAACGTCCGACCGCCAAAAATCAGGTTGGTGTGTCTTCGCCTAAAGACATGAGAGGACACTTACTGCATCAGTTCGAGTTAAATAAAGAGCCTGGAAAAAAAACAGTAACTGCCTGGAGTTAACTAAGTAAATAGTTCAGATCCTTCCCTGGGTCAGCGCGGCAGTGGTTCATAATGTTTGAGCTGGAACAGAATATTTAACTGATGCAGTCAGTGTCCTCTCATGTTTTAACGTCATACAGATCGGACAATGCCAGGATGGATCAGGATCATCAGGCTTGTGTCAGAATGGTTCAGGGAGACTGAAACATCATTTACACACATGGATTAGCCTCCATAAAGTCCAGACTCTAATTTGCAATGTCATGAAGACTTGATGCAGTGATCTGATTCTCCATCAACACGTGGTTCCAGGTACAACAAACCCTGCCCCTTGCACATATTGTAGCTTATTTTGGCATTGATCCAGCTGATGTCATCATGTCTATGCGTGTCTATACCTCTATATATGTGGCAAGTTTGAAGTCCGTTGAAACAAAACTGATGTTTTTATAGACATTTGAAATTTCACCCATTACAAGCAAACTAGTGCACTGACCCGTGGGCATCCATAGGTTCTACATGTGGTAGTTTTTATGCAGTTGTGTATTCATGCATGCTGTACCGCACTGGTCCAGCAGTCACCGCCAAAGCGTTCTGGGCATATCAACCCAACTGTAAGGCTACTGTATTCCAAAATGACTAATATCTCCCAAAATATTGGTCCTATCAACTTGCAGTTTTCACTACTGTCTTCCTTGACCAAAAATACATAAGTGAGCCAAACTGCAGCAGTCAGCTCTTTCCGGATTTTGTGTGATTCCCAAGACACACACACACACACACACACACACGCACATAGAGGCCACTTGGCTTTTATAATATAGAAGGGAGAAGAAAAAAGATTTTAAAAAATTCATTAAAAATTTGAACTTTGACCTACTTTTCCCAAAATGTAATGAGATCTACTCTGGGTCACTGGCAATCTATAAACCAGTTTGGTATGAATTCAATCAATAGCTGCGCTGCTAGAGTGTTAACAAAGAAACCAACCAACAACGACATATATATGTATTTATATATATATATATTTTTAACACCATTTTCTTTGTTGTTTTTTGTTTTTACTTTTTGCAGAGTTCTTGTGATTTTCCTTTATTATTTTTTTTTTTACTGTGTTTTTATTGAGTTTTGATTGTGTAACTGCTTTGTTCAACATCCTAAATCTCTTATTGATGTACATTCTGAGCAGTGGCGGCTGCTCGTCTTTCAGAGAGGGGAAGGTCACTGTCGACTTACATAAAAAAAAAAGTGTCAAGTTATTTAAACATAAATTCATCCCTCCGTTCCTTTTTAAGAAAATAGTCAGTGACCTTATCGTACCAAGTAAACAAGAAAACGTTGAAATTATGTTAAATTGATGCAAGGAAGTAGAATGAGTGTGTTTTATTTACAGTGCAAGAAATTCAGTTCCAGTCAGTCCCATTGAAGTGCATGGACGCGGGCGTTTATGGGCAAATGCATTGACCATAGATCGTACGAGAAAACAGCGCAACGGGAATGTATGAGAAGTGAACAACATCGAGTCTGTTGATTTTTTTTGTGATAAAGCTGATTCTGAACGAACTCGTCTTTGAGATGAGTTCTAACACATTTGTAGTCAATGAAATGTCAACACAACCGTACATATTTGACCATTTAATTTTCGTTTTTTTAGGGGAAGCCGGGCTTCCCTTGCAGTCTATGAGAAATTGCCTCTGATTCTGAGTGACTTATTCAGTAAAAACCCGTCAAACTTCAATTCCTCTTTTGTCTTTTTCTGTTATTCCACCTGTTTTGACCCTAAAATGTATGGTAAAACAAAACCACTGAAGAAAAGGAACACAAACACATACTCACAGCAGCTTTTATGAACCTGAAACAGACGACAATTCACAGCAGCATGTTTACCTGGAATAATGTCTCAGGGGTTAAAGGGTTAATGTCAAGAGAAGAAGAATTTGACGTGAGATTTTATTTGTTCGGTTCATCCTCATCCTCCGTCTGATCTAAAATGAAGATGATGGAAGAGTGGGTGTAAAGGAACCCATTTCTTCTTTGCTTATTCAGTCATGACTCGGGGATTTGATTATAATCCCTCCCGCGCCTATACTTCCCACGGATGTTCACTTTCACTTTACATTACAGGAGTTTAAGACACTTGCTGTCATTTTACTGCGAATTAACAATCCTCTCCAGTTAAGACATCATAAAAAATGACACTGCTTAGAAAAATAGTGCACACTGAGCCATTAGTTTGTGTTTGTACAAAGAATTTCCACAAAAAACAAGATTAAAATGATTAAAATGAAAATCCAGGACAAACAAAACCCCCATTCTCTTGTGTTCTGCTAGATTTGAGAAGCCGCCTCCTGTTCCTCAGTTTGTTTTCAATGTTTGCACTGTGACGGTCCAAATTTCCATGTTGCATAAGTCATAAAACATTGTGATGTAAAAATTCCTGCTCATATCTTCCCTTTAAACTGAAATTTTACTAGAGGACAGAGAAACTTTTCCACCTCTACAGATGAATGTGACACATCCTGACACCCTTCAAAGAGTCAGTCTGCACAGTGACACTTGAACTTCACAGTGAATGAACAAGAAGGAAGAGTTGTTTTGACCGGAGGAGGGTTTTAAGATGTTTTTACAAAGAAACTTTTGAGAGCAAAGGCAACCAAAAAACACTGCATAATAAAAACAATTCAAGTAATAAATGACAAGACTTCACGTCACCTCAGATCTGCACTGCAAAAATCAAAATGTTACTGAGTGTATTTTTCTCATTTCTTGTCAAAAAATCTCATCACACTTAAAATAAGACATAATCAAAATCTGCCAATGGAGCAAGTGAAAATTATCTTGGTAAGATAAAAAGGAAAATAAGATTTTCAAGACCTATTGTCTAAAAATAAGTTCTTATATCTGACTTACAAGTTACTCTTTAGGTGACTATGTCTTATTTAAAATGTGATGAGATATTTTGACTTGAAATGAGAAAAATACACTTGGTAAGATTTAGATTTTTGCAGTTTGGTCCTGTCATTTTATTGAAGGGTCCCTATATTCACACTAATATTCCAATCATTATCCAATTTCTGGAGTTATCTAATTATTCTAGTGATCATAAACAGGATAATCTGTTTTATTAGATAACAGCAGTAATCTGATTATGAGAAATCAGATTAACACGCCTGGATTTCTCCTCAATACTCCAATGTCTTTCTACATGTATACAGCTTAATCTGATTTATTTAGTTCTTTTGCATCTGGTTACAATTGTTAAGATCTAATAATTAACAAGCAAATAATTTATTTTGTACAGTACATTAAATTACCATTAATTTAGTTGGTTATGTTTTCCTTTTTTGGGGGTTAGTTTCACTTCTTTATGTTTTTGCTTGTTTGTTTGTTTGGTTGTTTGCATTTTTGTTTTTTTCTTTTTCCTATACTGAATGCAGGGTAGTTTAATTTGTTATGTAAGACCAGCATTAATATAAGCATTATGCTTCTGCCTGGGCCTTTCCAGTCACGAACCTGCTGGTATTGTTTGTAGTGTTGACAGTGGTTGTATTATGTAATGACTGAATAAAGAATTTCATCATCATCATCATCGGCTGCATGTGTGTAAAAACTATTAAAATCATAGAAAACAGACATGACATAGTCAAATGTGAGCAGAGGTCAATGAGCCTGTTTACATGACCAAAAAAGTCAAACAACTGGGAGTAATCAGATTACTGTAATAATCAGATTTGATGCGTTTAAATGCACTTATGAAATGTGATAATCGAACAATCCAGGTTTAGACGCTCCAGTCCATTATTGGATTTCTTTCAAAGTATGTGAATACATAGTGATGGTAGATGCAAACTTCCTGTTGTCTTCCACTCACATTTTGAACTTCTGTTTTCTATTTACATACGCAGATATAAAAGAATCAGATTAACCTGTATACATGCAGGAAGACATTGGAGTATTGGGGAGAAATCCAAGTGTGTTAATCTGATTTCTCATAATCAGATTACTGCTGTTAACTGATAAAACATATCAGATTATACTGTTTACATCAGTGTTTTTCAACCTTGGGGTTGGGACCCCACGTGGGGTCGCTTGGAATTCAAATGGGGTCGCCTGAAATTTCTAGTAATTGATAAAAAAAAAAAAAAAATTAATTAAAACTTACTAATGAAAATATACATTATATAGCCTAAATGTTGTCTAAAATTAATGTTTCTTTGCAACATATTATAGCAAACTATTACACCACAGGTGTCAAACATGTGGCCCGGCGGCCAAATCCGGCCCGCCAAAGGGTCCAGTCTGGCCCTTTGGATGAATTTGTGAAATGCAAAAATTACACTAAGATATTAACAATCATTTTAGTTCAGTTTCCACATTCAGACCAATATGATCTAAAGTGGGTCGGATCACTAAAATACTATGGTAATAACCTATAAATACTCACAACTCCAAATTTTTCTCTTTGTAAATGTAAATATTTTCATGTATTTACACTCAACCAAAGTACAATTTCGCAAAAACTGAATAACCTGAACAAATATGAACCACCTGAAATGTCTTAAGAGAGAGAAGTGCAATTTAAACAATATTATGCCTGTAAATGATAACCTGACGCATAATATTGTCAAAATTGCACTTATTTTTTCAGTTTGTTCATGTTATTCACATTGTTTTAAAGGATAGTTTGTAGATGTAAACATTTTCATAATGTAATTTTACTTTTTTCACACTAAAACATAGACGAAAGTTTGGAGTTGACATTATTTGCATATTATTATGTCATTATTTTACTGGTCCGGCCCACTTCAGTTCAAATTTAGCTGAATGTGGCCCCTGAACTAAAATGAGTTTGACACCCCTGTATTACATGCTCAAAAACAAATTAATTTTAGCAGAAAAATGTCTCCGTTTTGAATGTCTGGGGTCGCCAGAAATTTGTGATGTTAAAACGGGGTCACAAGACAAAAAAGGTTGGGAACCACTGGTTCTGAATAATCTGATTACTCCAGAAATTGGATAATGATGGGAGTATTGGTGTGAATGTAAACAGAATGCAAACAGATGATAACAGGAAGTTTGAGTCTACCATCACTAAGTACATTCGTACTCCGAAAGACACCCAATAATGGATTGGAATGTCTAAACCAGGGTCTTTTTCATTTATCGTATTTCTTAAATGCATGTATAGGTGTCAGATCTGATTATTACAATCATCTGATTACTGACAGTTGTTGGGTTTTTATGGTCATGTGACTTACTTGTGCGGTTGATGTCTGCCAGACTGTGATCGTTTGAATCCATGAGTCCTTCCTCTATGTCTATGTCTTGGTATCGGTCGTGGTCGTGGTCTTGGTGTCTGTGGTGGTCGTGGCGTCTGTCCCTGTCCAGGTCAGACGCCTCACGACTCGAGCGCCTTCGCCGGCGTTTCCGTCGATATCCTCGAGGCACGGGGACGCCGATGTAGATGGACTGATGGTCTGTGGAATGGAAAAGTAATGGTTTCCAGATCAGTGTTTCATTTTCACAAACCATCACAACCCCATTCACTGTGATAAATGAAAATAGTCCTGACACATTTTCTGCTATTTCAACATGATTTTATGCTTGTTTTGAACAGCAGAACCATTTCAAAGACACATTTGATAAATCGCAAGTTGGTTTATATAATGAAAACATAACAATGGGACAAAATTGAAGCATATAGTCGGCAGGCCCTCAGTTTTTCCTTATCGGTACAACAAATAAAACACAGACGACACTGGCCTGTACTTTATCAACATTCATTACTGTTAAAACCACACTTAGAAAGAAATGAACTCATTTGGTGACACAAATTAAATTTCCGTCATCCAGTTTTTGTTAAAGGATGTTCTACATCAGTAGTTCCCACACTTTTAATTTCAAGACCATATATATAATAAACTTGGTCACTCCTGATACAATTACATCATGAATTGCTACAAATCTATATTTTCACGTCTCATCTACTGCTAAACCAATATTAGGGTGGTCCAAAAACATTTTTTTAAGATTCTCTGGATTAGAACCCTGCATTTGGTTCCATATCTGGCCAAATTACTTCGGTCCAAATTTTATGCAAATTAATTAATATTTAGAGGTTGCACAAGACACGTGAAGATTGCTCTATATACTATAACAGAACTAGCCAAATGAATAAGGCATATTAGAATAATTTGTCATTTTATTCTCAAAATCAAACTGCAACTCGCATAAAAATGTTACTTAGAAAGTCCAGCAACCACTGTTGCTTTATTGAAATTACAAAAAATTTTTCCTGTGTTCGTTGACAACTTGGAGCAAGTACTGTTTGTGATCTTCATTTTTTGTTCGGCTACAGTTGAAGTTTTGAATAAGCTCCACCCCTCTTTCAGCAACATCATTGACAACTTTTCTGGAATGCACAGTTTTAGCAGCCTTCTGAAAGTCTGCATCATCAGCCTAGTCTTCTGGAGGAATTCTGAAGAATGTTTGTGGCAGATCCAAAGTTTCAAAAAATGCATGGTGCTGGTGGTGACAAAATCACTGATCTGCTTCCCTTCATAATCTGCTTGAATAAGGGCATTCCAACACTTTAGTGGAACCTCTGAACCTTCATTTTCCATCATGTTGTGAACCATCAGCTGCTTCTGCTCGTGTCATACCAGAGTTGAAGAATGCCAGGTCAACCAATTCTTCACTCAAGTACCACAGATGTCGGCTGAAAGCTGTTGAGGCTGCTTTCTTGACAACTGAATTTTCATACTGTGACAGCTTTTTAACCCCTTTAGCCCTGTCAGCCCACCCACGGGCCGAAAAAATTATATTAATATTCATCTACTATAAAAATATAATAAATCAGGACAATGAATGTTTTTTTCAACTTTTGTTCAAAGTTTAGACCCTAATGTTAATAAAAGTACATCAAAAGTGTATTTTAGTGCAAACTTTAATCTTCAAACATGATTTTTAATCTTTGTGGGATGAAATATACGCTATTAAAAATCTTTGACACGAACAATTAATTTATGCATATCGTCGTCAATCCAGCTGAAAAAAAAAAACAGGCGAGGATAAAAAATTCTAATTTCTCTTTTAGTTTGTTACAGTTTACTCAGGCATAGTAATAGATACAATATTTTAGACAATGGGAATAGATTCTGTGAGGTCTCTAAATGTCCATAGACACCAAGAACATCCTTATGAACCTTATTATTGTGAAGTAATTCTTCATTTACTTTGTGTAACGGATAGAGTTTCAGGTTGTCAAGTTTCTATGGCAACACAGTTGTTTATTAATCTGATTATTATATTTTAGATTTTTTGGGTTAATTTTATTTTGCACTTCCTTATTGAAATATCTGATTTGTTGTAATTTAAGTTGTTTTGTAAGTCAAATAAGTATTTGTAATAAGTAAGTTCGTCCTGGTCAAAGGTCACATACAGTCGTGTGACCTCAACACGGAAGCGAAGGACAACGCGGGAGGAAAGGACAGATCTGGCGGGTCCGAACAGAGAGAACTATACCCCGTCCCATTTTTCTGTTGGTTGACCAGGCGAACACGGTAACAGTGACTTGTAATTTATGTTTACAGTGTTTTGTATGAATGATATTTGGGTAAAACATTGTTTGGTTTTCTGTTTGTATTTAGTTTTCACGGTGTTTCACGGTGTACCACCTATCTTCTGTGAAGAATAAACTTGCTGTGGACATCAGTACGAAGCGTGGACACATTTAATAACCAGCAGTTACACTTTGGGTATGTCTTTTTAGGTGTTTTTCCCCTGAAAATATGGTCAGGGTTAAACAGGTTAAGGAATGCCAAATCATTTGCAGGGGCTTTCGGTGGTGATGGGGCTTCAAACCATGCTCTGATGTAGAGGCTTTGTGCAACCTCTAAAACATCTCCTTTTTCTTCCAAATTTTTTTCCTAAATCATCTTCTGAATGCCAAAACCTAATGCAGGGTTCTAATTGAGGTTATCTGAAACTTTATTTTTTACCATGATTGTTGGACCACCCTAACCACTAATGATCAAATGTACTATCCTCCTGAGACTCAGAAAAGTGAAAGTTTTGCCTTTGTTTTACATTCAACAATTGTCTTGATTGGACACTGCATAATGCAACAGTTTTTTCAGATACATTTTAAGATTATTTTTATTTATTTTATTAATTTTTTTAATGGAATGTCCTTTGCATTGGACAGCATTTTTTTTAAGTAAAACTGTGAAACTTTTGTCCCCTACAAAGGACAAAAATGCATTGCTGCATCTCAGGAGGATATGTATATTCGCGCAACACCAAAATAATGTTAACAATTCTAATACTGACAAGTAACAACATCAACTAATAGACACACAACCCAAAAACAGACAATGTAAATGCTAGCATACACAACAAGTACGGCCAGGCACAACAAACCCCACCCCTTGCAGATATTTCACTCATTATAAGTAAATGGGAATATTTTAAAAATTCATAAAAAAAATTTGGACTTTCACCTACTGTTCCCGAAATGTAATCAGATCTATTCTGGGTCACCGGCAATCTATAAAGTCAATTTGATATGAATATAACCAATAGTTTTGCTGCTACAAACATGTGAAATATTTCAGAAATTATAAGTAAATGGGGGGAATAAAAATTTAAAAATTCTTTAGAAAAATTAGAACTTTGACCTTTGACTTTTCCTAAAATGTAACAACATCTATTCTGGGTCACTGGCAATCTATAAACCAAATTTGTTATGAATTCAACCAATAGTTTAGCTGCTAAAGTGTTAACAAACTGAACCAAAAACAATACCCCTTGCCTCTCTTTCAGGGTGATAAACATAATTTTCACGAGTCAAAACTGCCTTTGTGCAACTAAGGTCACCCTTCTCTGTTTTCATACGGCCTTGGCGAGGTCAGCAGTCAAACTCTACGAAAATAACCTCACATTATTATCATTATTAGATATTTCATGTTGACAATTTGCAACCCAATAAAACCAGCCTCACGACCCTGAATTTGAGAACATTTCCTGTCGATGATTACACACACATACATGCAGTAAAAGAATGAATGAATGCAAAACTGGAGCGCCAACATTAGCAAAATTACGGTAATTTACTTAAAAAAAAAAAAAAAAGAAGCTTAAGTGAGAGAAGTTTTCTAAAACAAGCAGCTTAAATTAATATTTGGTGAAAGGCCTCAAAAAAGTTGATTGACAGCCAATAACACTGGCATACGTTTTAATGAGATTTTTCATTAATTCTTCATCCACAGAGGAGGGCTTCCATGAATGTTAAACCACTTTAGCAAATGTTGAATAAATTATGCCTCACAGCTCATGTCTGCTTCTTAACAGCCGCTGCGTTCTGTGTTGGCACATTGACGAATAAAAAGCAAATCACGTCTATTCAGACTCAGTCAGTCCTGTGATGTAGGGCTGGCTCATATGATTCCTGTTTCGCAACAAAAAACCTGGATGATGTGAGTCTGATCATCTGCAGGCAATTAAAGCCTTGCTGTAAAACTAATTGAGCACAGAACTCCATGAGGAATAACTAGACAAGAGGGAGACGCAAACCAATATTGGAGACGTGGAACAAAACAGGCCAAGAGCAGAACCTTCTTACCTGCTGCTATGAAGTGTAAAGGCAGAACGAACACAGACGCACAAACATAACAACACACACAACATCCAACCCCGAAACTCCATAACGCAGAGCTCCACAAATGCTTTTATGCCAATTTCCCCTTCTAATTTGCAGCTCATTAAGAGCATTCACCCACACAAGCCCTCAGAACAAATTAGAAACAAAGAGACAAATTAGACTCTACATGATTTTGTGATGAATATACGATCCCATGATAATAATAAAGGAAAAGACAAAAGTAATAACTTCATATCCTGTTAAATCAAGAGGCGTACAACATAAGGAAAGTGCACACACTCACCCTCCTCTTCCTCATAGCGAAGGTGAGAGATGCCCATCCCTCGGTCTCCATGATCCATCCTGATGAAGAGAAACAGACGCCGTTTTTGACCATGTTTTTATGTACAAACATAAATACGTTTAACCCTTTTATGCATGAATTATGAGAGCTTCAATCAAGATTTATTGTTTTTTCTGAGTGTTTGTATTCCTCTTTATGAAAAAAAAAGTTACTGAAATGTTTTTATGAACCTATTTATCATGGAGTTGCAAAAATGTCCACTAGGCTGAACACCATTCGTTTAATTTTTGAAGCAAAGAAACATGTATTTACCGTCATACTGTCTGAAAACTATAAAATAATTTTTTTTAAATGCTGCTAATCTGATGTTTTCTCACATTTTAAAATACTATAATATTAGCTAGTACTCAGATCATATGCAAAAAAAGACAAAACAAAAAACAAAAACAACAACAAACTTTTTGTTTTAAAAGAAATTGTTCATTACGGTCTAATTGATTTACACTCAAATATGTTAGTGCAGATCAGGTTTATCAAGAACAGGAAAGTTACAGTAATGGTATGAATATCAGTGTATGGGATGATGCATGAGCGTCCACTGTGTCGGCTGATATGGAACTAAAACAACAAAATCCATGAATATACAAGAGAACAGCTGGAGAATAACTGTCCACTGGAGTGACCACTATGCATGAAAGGGTTAAAACATGGACACACAAAAACACAACAGCAACGTCAAATATATTTATATATTTCTTGGAATTATTTACAACGAAGTTAATATCAGAGAAGGTAAACATTATATTTAAGTTAATCCATAGCACCATAAACACTATATGGATGAAAATATTTATTATTTTTTATCATGTCAGTTGATGTCAATAATTACCACGATTAATGTCAAATCAACTTTTCATTCCAGTTTAGAGGCTGGTATTTCTTCCTGACAGAGAATTGAAGAAACCAGCCAGTTACTTGTGGTTTAAAAAGATTATTTACAATTGGAATGTGTTATTTCAGAAATCTAGAGATAGTGCATTTAAAACAATTTTAATGATTTAAAGAAAAAAAAAATGTGTTTAGTAAAGTAGATGATAGATATGTGACAAAAAACAAAATTAATCCTGAAGATGAAACCCTTGAATTCAATGTGTCTCAATCCTTTAGTCCATGTAATGTCATATCATTCAGTGCATTTTAGTTCAGGAGCCACATGCAGCCCAATATGATCTCAAGTGGACCGGACCAATAAAATAATAGTATAATAGCCTATAAATAATGACAACTGACAACTTTTGTCTTCGTTTTAGAGCAAAAAATGACATGACATGATGAAAATATTTACATTTACAAACTATCCTTCCACAAAAAAGATGCAAATAACCTTAAAAAACTGACATTTCTTCAGAAAAATTAGTGTAATTTTAACAATATTATGCCTCAACTTATCATTTACACGTGTATCACTGATCAGATCTACAAAGGCACAAAACATTTGGTAACAGGCATTATATTCTTAAAATTATATTTTTAAAATCAGTTGATTTTCATTTACAAACATATTCTCGGGCTCCTCCCATCCTGCCTCTGTACTTCTATGTGGAAAAACCAACAGTATGCTCTGCGTTCACAGAAAAACATACTAATGGTGCTTCCTAAAGTCAGAGCGTTTTCAATATGCTGTCCCCTCTGCATGGAATGTCCTGCAAAACAACCTAAATTTATCTGAACTTGTTACTATAAGTGAATTTAAAGCTATTTTAAAGGAGCGTGAAATCAGTGAGCTTGATCAGTGTAACTATTTTTAAACTTGCACAAATTATTGTTTTGTCACTATCGATTTTAAGTTTGTTTTTTTTTTATTATGTGTTGATTATGTTTTGACTGTCTTGTCAGAAACTGTGTTATGCTGCTTTTCTTGGCCAGGTCACTCTTGAAAAAGAGATTTGCAATCTCAGTGAGGCTTTTTTACCTGGTTTAATAAAGGATATATATATATATATATATATATATATATATATATATATATATATATATATATATATATATATATATATATATATATATATATATATATATATATAGTCTTAAAATGTTGGAATTTGGAACTAAAATAAGAATAATTTCAACAGTATTATGTCTCAGCTTATTATTGCAACAACTTACATATCACAGTGGATTTACAAATGCAGAAAACATTTAGTAACATGCAGAATATTGGAGAAATTCAGATTGTTCATATTTGTTCAGGTTATTTACATTATATCGTTAAAAGGATAGTTTGTAAATGTAAATATTGTCATAATGTTTTTTTTTTTTTTACATTAAACCAAGAAAAAAATTTGGAGTCTTTATTTTTAGGTTATTATGCTATTATTACCCCACGGTCGGGGGTATTGTTATCGTTTTGTCATCTGTCCGTCTGTCTGTCCATTCAACGACATAACCGTATTATCTGAAGAATACATTGATGTATCTGCACCAAATTTAAACTGTGGATGCATCTTGGCATGGAGCAGAAGAACATTGAAAATAGGTGACCTTGACCTACTTTTCCAAGGTCACCTGGCCTTTTGCAGTTATAATAGCTGAATACTTTCAAATATAAATATGTATGTAATAAGTTTTACACGAAGACAATCTAATCTAAATTTTAGGGAGGTAACTTTCAACAGAATTTTACACTATATTTGGCTGAGGGGGATTAAAAGTGTGCAGCCAAGTTATGTCTTTACTTGAGATCCTAATTGATTAGTATCTGGCCTCTAAACTAAAACCACTTCGACACCTTTAACTGTTAACATGTTTAGTGTAATTTTTGCACTGACGTGTTTAACACTCCTGATTTAATGGCTCACCTTCCTCTCTCAATGTGTCTTTCACTGATTTGTCACTTTATATATCCACATTTATGTGCACATTTTAGTTACAATTTTTATTTTTCTGTGAGGTCACTCGCAGAAAAGTGATTTTCAATCTATGAGGATTTCACTTGATTAAAGAAAGGATATCTGTATTAAATATTGAATGAGTGATATTAGACCAGCTGAAAATGCTGAATAACAATGCCTCTATAATTCCATGAAAACGTTCAGTGCATTGTCTTGCTCTGAGATGTAGTTTGTTTTGCTTGATCCCCCAATAAAAACAAGACAGAATTAGTGGACCATCACTCACACAACAGTGGGTCTACTTTTATTTCTAAAATATGAATATGATGCAAACACTGGATGTTTTTTTCACAAACCTTAACAAGATCTTATTCTGCAACAGATTTGATCAATGTTTTATTCACTTATGCACAATATGTTCTGAAAGTTTAGAAAGTTTAGAACATGAACAGAAATCCTGCTGAAACATGTGAACTATAAAAGTCCATACAGTTTAATAAATGTAATAAACTTCATTAAGGTATCACTAACATGCAATTTTAAAGACGTCACTTCCCTAAACAGAAGGCACCATATCAGGCTAAAGAAGACAATGTGATCTACAAGAGAAGAAATACTTGATAGCAATTCAGAATACTATTATATTATACTATGCAGGCATTTCAATTAACTGTGGGAATGTAATGTTTTCCTTTAAAGAAAAAAATAAACATTCCCATCATAAACTGACAGATTGGAATAGATGCATGAAATACATCAAAATAACATTTAAATAATTCTTAAATAAAACCTGCACCTATCAATACATGTGTACATTTTAACATGCTGAATATCAGATCAGGTGTACATTTTTAGGATTATTAGTAGTTTTTTTCTTTTTACATTCGTCTTCTTATGTATTTATTTATTTACCTTTTTTTAACCAGGAAAACCTCATTGAAATTAAACATCTCTTTTTCAAAAGTGTACTGGCCAAGACAGGCAGCAGTACTTTTTTTTTTTTTTTTTGGGTCATTTAAATTTTTATTGATTTTATCATATTTTCAGTCCTTTACAAAACAGGACAAAAACAAAGTGGAAAAAAAGAAGAAAAAAGGAAGACAGAAAATAAAAGAAAACAACCCACAACTTAAAAAGGCAGCCACAACCCCCCCCCCAGCACCCCCACAATTCTTATACACATATATACACACACTTACAGCATATACATAAACACAAACACATACACATACTGTCCACCAGCCCCTTTCCCGCACCTTCTCTAAGATGTTGCCCTTGTAATATGAGCCATAAACATTTGTCATATTTGATTATTTTTATTTGAAACCTCATTCACCCTGGAAATCCTATTTTCAAAGGCAGTAGTCTCTGTCATGAGTTTAAGCCACTCTGTAAACTCTGGCCTATGTGGGCGCTTCCAGTTATGCAGAATAAGCCTGGCAGATACCATAAGACCTGATACTAGCAGTAGCAGTACATTAAATACAGTCTACTCTCGTTAAACCGCCCGCCGTTATACCGCCATTTTCGCTCACCGCCGACCAAAACCATTGCACAAAAATCCCCAATGCATTATTCCATTAGCTACCGCCATTTCCGCCTATCGCCATCCGCCAGCCCAGTTCCATGCACAAACAACACTTATACCATTGATTTCCCGACCGTTATACCGCCAGCGTGATTGCCATCGAGTACACATAAATTTTAACGATGCACTGAAACAAACGCGCCAGACGCTGATCGCGACAAGCTACGAGTAGGTCTACGGAACGGCCACCGTTCATTTATCGCAGAACACTCAGTAGGTCAGGATGTCGGGAAGAGGACGTGGGATTAAGCCAAAGCCTCAAGATGATGGGGTGTCCTTTCCCGACTCGGTATAATAATGCTTAAAATGTTTCCCCACTTTAAATGATCCCTTACAACATAACAGAATCAAGATTTATTTAGAAACGCAATTAGAACGGGTTAACGGAGGCAGCATAGACATCATATAGTAAAGACATGCACATTATGGACGCAACCCGTTGTAACGCCATTTTCGCTATACCGCCAATTTGGCCGTGAACGGAAGTTGGCGGTATAACGAGAGTAGACTGTAGTTTCAAACAGACACAAGCTTTCATACATAAAGAGGAAAACCAGTTTTCAATACATCAAAACACAAAATCAAGTCAAACCTTCCAAAGTCAACTTTGCTAAAAGTTGCAGCTTGGTGCTGAACATTGTCCTGCGTACAGCACAATTTTACTATTTTATGACTATTTTACTGCATTTACTTTTGCATGAAGTTCAGTTCAGTGCAGCTGAAATAACAGTACATGTTGTAATAAATGTATTGTGCTGCTGTCTTCATCTGACAGCCAGCTTTTGTCTGTACTGTATGTGTGCATTATTGCTGTACACCAGGGATACAAGCCTCCAGCAGCAGCTGCACCAGCTCTTGTTCACTGACCTGCATGTTGGTTTATAGATCAATGGGAAAATAATTAAAAGGCCAGGCCAAGCTAATGGAAGTGTGCATAATTAAAACAAATGTGAGTGTAACCTATTGCACGTGGCACAAATTCGCACATTGAATGCCACCAGCAAAGTTGTCAACCTCTCTGTTCCTGGTGGAGAGAGAAGGCAGTGACTGCAGGCTACATGCAGCCTGACACTGGTATTTCATCAGAAATGTGACTGAAAACAAATAACTCCCATGATCCCACAGTACTTATTACTATCAAGCTGACTATTTAGTTTTGTTATAGTGAAATCCCAGAAATTACATACTGTGCATTTAATTACAATTACAGAGAAATGTATCATCACAGGTCTGTGTTTTTATGAGCTCAAAAAATAAGGAGTTTAGAGGTACATGAGATATGTGTATGTGTATGATGCACTGCAAAAATCTAAATCTTACCAAATGTATTTTCCTCATTTCTAGTCAAAATATCTCATCACACTTAAAATAAGAGTAACTTTTCAGTGAGATATAAGAACTTATTTTTAGACAATAGATCTTGAAAATCTTATTTCAAGAAATCTTACCAAGATGATTTTCACTTGTTCTATTGGAAGTTTTTTTTTTTTTTTTTTTTTTTGTTGTTGCTTGAATCAAATAAAAAATTATTTCATTAAGAAGCTGTTATTCTCCACTGAGAATCTCTGCATCACAAGTTACTCTTTAGGTCAGGGGTCTCAAACATGCGGTCCGGGGGCCAAATGCGGCCCACCAAAGGTTCCAATCCGGCCCCTGGGAGGAATTTGTAAAGTGCAAAAATTCCACAGTCTTGAATTGAATTAAGAAATAAAAAAATTTAGCTTGAATTAAGGAAAAAATGTTGAATTATGCAAAAAAAAATCTTAAATTTAGTAAAAACAATCTTGAATTAAGCCAAAAATAATTCTCAAATTTTGCAAAAACTTGAATAGAGTGGAAAAAAAAAAATCGCTTGAATTAAGGAAAAAATCTTGAATAAAGCAAAAAATCTTCAATTAAGTAAAAAAATCTTGAATTAAGCCAAAAAAATCTTAAATTTAGCAAAAAAAATCTTGAATTAAACAAAAAATCTAGAATTAACAACTTCAAAATTTTTTTTCTTTGTTATAGTGCAAAAAACATTATGAAAATATTTACATTTACAAACTATTCTGTAACAATAAAATGTGAATAACCTTAACAAATATGAACTATGTGAAATGTCTAAAGAAAATTCAGCACAATTTTAACTATTTATAGCCTGTTACTCAGTGTTTAGTGTCTTTGTTGATCTGATCCATAATGCACATGTAGAAAAGATAAGATGAGGCAGAATATTGTTAAAAAATTGCACTTATTTTTCTCAAGAAATTTTAGTTTTTTTCAGGTTATTCACATCTTTTTTGTTTGGATAGTTTAGAAAAGTATTTTCATAATTTAATGTTTTTTTTTTCTTTACACTAAAACAAAGACAAAAATTTGGAGTTGTCATTATTTATAGGTTTTTCTGTTATTATTTTACTGGTCCGGCCCACTGGAGATCAAATCGGGCTGAATGTGGCCCCTGAAAGAAAATGAGTTTGACACCCCTGCTTTAGGTGATTATGTCTTATTTTAAGTGTGATGAGATATTTTGACTAGAAATGAGAAAAAAATACACTTGGTAAGATTTAGATTTTTGCAGTGTAGGACAGTAACACTACTAACATATGAGGATCTTATAGAATATGATGCATTACTGTAGGTTAAAATACCAAATATAAGTAATTCAAATGCGTTCAGTCTAAAACATTTAGTAGAAAATGTAACACATTAATGCAGCAGTTTACATCATGTATAAATAATACATTGATAGGAATCATTTACTGCACAATGACTACTTTGAAGTACATGATCAGAAGTTTTACTTGTAGTGGAGTATTTTCACAGTGTTATTTTAGTACTTAATAGTTAAAAGGGTTTTAGTAAGCACACTAACCAAAAATATAAACACACCATGTGGCGCTTTAACTTTTTAATCAAATCACACACAGTTTACAGGTACAGATTACTGTCTGTTAGAACATGATAGTGGTGTCTGGCATTCAGGGACATTCATGTGGACACGGTGGGGGCCGGCTGAAAGACACCACAACTCCATATCTCATGTGTCCACCATTGGCAGGGGTGTCCAGTCCTGGTCCTCGAGGGCCAGTATCCTGCATGTTTTAGATGTTTCCCTCTTCCAGCACACCTGAAAGTCGTTATCAGGCTACTGCAGAGCTCGATGATAGGATTATCATGTGAATCAGGTGTGTTGAAGAGGGATACATCTAAAACATGCAGGATATCGGCCCTCGAGGACCAGGATTGGACACCCCTGACCATTGGCTTCCCGTAGAGCAGGGGTGTCAAACTCATTTCAGTTCAGGGGCCACATTCAGCCTAATATGATCTAAAATGGGCCGGACCAGTAAAATGAGATAAATAATGAGATAAGAACTTAGAAATAATGTCAACTCCAAAGTTTTCTCTATGTTTTTGAGTGAAAAAAAGGAAAATTCCGTGATGAAAATGTTTACACCTACGAAACGTACTTTAATATAACATGTACAAATATTTATCCTTTTATGTGATGTTTGTCCCTTTTAATTTTCACATTTTAAATTTTTTTTTTTTTTTAATTTTGAATTTTTGGGTGACGCAGTGGTGCAGCGGTTAGCACTCGTGCCTCACAGCAAGAAGGTCCTGGGTTCAATTCCAACACCAGTCGACAGGGGGTGGGACCTTTCTGTGTGGAGTTTGCATGTTCTCCCCATGTCTGCGTGGGTTCTCTCCGGGTACTCCGGCTTCCTCCCACCATCCAAACACATGCACTGATTGGTTAACTGGTTAATCTAAATTGCCCATAGGTGTGAATGTGAGAGTGATTGTTTGTCTCTATATGTTCAGCCCTGCGATGAACTGGCGACTTGTCCAGGGTGTACCCCGCCTTCGCCCATAAGTAGCTGGGATAGGCTCCAAGTGACCCCCGTGACCCTAGTGAGGATAAAGCGGGTTCAGAAAATGAATGAACAAATATGAACAAACTGAAAATTCTTAAGAAATAAAGCGCAATGTTAACAATGTTATGCCTAAGTTGATCATTTATACATGTGTATCGCAACTTAAAGATTTAGTAACAGGCAGAATATTGTTAAAATTCCACATACGTCTCTTAAGACATTTCAGATTGTTCATATTTGTTCAGGTTATTCATATTTTTTTATAAAAGGCTAGTCTGTAAATATAACTTTTTTTTCTCCTAATTTTACCTTATTTACACTAAAACAAAGAGGAAAATTTGCAGTTTTCATTATTTATAGGTTATTATGATAATATTTTACTGGTCTGATCCACTTTAGATCGCATTGACCTAAAATGATTTCAACATCCTTGATTATCAGTATCTTCAGTGTAAATTTTGTACTTCACTAATTCATCCTAGGGGCCATATTGGACCATTTGGGGGGCCAGTTTTGGCCCCCGGGCCACATGTTTGACACCTGTGCTGTGGAGAAACACATCATCTTCTCATCAAGTTGACAATATTGTCAGTTGTGGCCCGTGGAATGTTATTCCACTCCTCTTTGAGGGCTACATGGAGCTGTGGGATATTATCCAGAACCATTCCCTCATGATTTGCGACATCTGTGGCATGGTGACATTTTGAGGTGTCCTTTTATTGTCCCCAGTATACAGAGGGTCTGAATACTGTTAATGCTGTTTGAGCAGCGTCTGGACATGTGTTGTGGGTGCAATCACTAGACCACTGAGCAAGTGTTTAGTCGCAGAGATGGACACAAAGTTTGTTTATAAGTCATGAGAATGAACCATGTCTGACAATTATAAGACATGATGAGCTCATTTTGGGCTGCACGTCTCGAGTTACACAAATACTGGACATCACAGGTGTCAAACATGCGGCCCGGGGGCCAAAACCAGCCCTCCAAAGGGTCCAATCTGGACCGAGGGATGAATCTGCAAAGTGCAAGTTTGGGCATTGAACTCAAAAATAATATCATAATAACCTATAAATAATGACAACACCATTTTTTTTCTCTTTGATTTAGTGCAATAAAACATTAAATTATGAAAATATTTACATTAAGACTAGGAAAAGTTTTAGCACATCTGTGTGTGGTGTTAAAGTCTGGAATAGATTGAGGGAGGAGCACAAGGAATGTTCAAACATAAGACAATTCAAAAACACTTATAAGAACATGTTTTTCACAAGATATAGGGAAGAGGGTTATTGTCACCATATGTTCACTGTTGTTTATGTATATATTTCCTTCCTTGAGTTAGTTATTATTTGTTTATTTATTAGCTAGCACAACTAAGAAAGGCACTGGTAAAAGATATGTGTATTTGTATGTGTGTATATGTATAAACGTATATATGTGTATATGGATGAATGAGTGTGTGTGTGTGTGTGTGTGTGTGTGTGTTTGTGTGTGTGTGAATAGATATATAAATATAGAAGAGTAATGTAAAAGGAAGAGGGACATATATTATTAATAATATTGTAGGGAGAGGGGGTGGGATTAAATAAGTTGTACTTCTTCCCACCCCTTTTCGGGCAGGTAAATGGAATTATTGTGCTTTTCTTCTGACTAAGTTATGATGTTATGATTCTTAATATTTGTATTATTATGTATGTTTTGCAAGTGCATATATGTTAAATTTCATTGCATGTTTGGAATAAATCACTAAATCACTAAGAAACTATCCTTTAACAATAAAATGTGGATAACCTGAACAAATATGAACAACCTGAAATGTCTAAAGAAAATTAGATGCAATTTTAACAATTTTCTGCCTGTTACTAAATGTTTTGTGCCTTCGTAGACCTCATATGTAATGCACATGTATAATGATAAGTTGAGGCATAATATTGACAAAACTGCACTAATATTTATATTGTTTATATTCTGGGTTTTTTTCTGTTTTTATCTGCTGTATGTAAAGTGTCTTTGAGTTCCATGAAAAGCACTATACAAATGTATTATTATTATTATTATTATTATTATTATTATTATTATTATTATTATTATTATTATTATTATATTTCTTAACAAATTCCATTTTTTTCAGGTTAGTCACATCCTTTTTGTTTGGATAGTTTGTAAATATAAATATTGGCATAATTTAATGTTATTTTTTGCACTAAA
The DNA here is from genome assembly GCF_902148855.1 of Sphaeramia orbicularis. Taxonomy (NCBI): domain Eukaryota; kingdom Metazoa; phylum Chordata; class Actinopteri; order Kurtiformes; family Apogonidae; genus Sphaeramia; species Sphaeramia orbicularis. The sequence goes on along the minus strand of NC_043965.1, from coordinate 40,121,142 downwards.
ACAATTTGCAGTCGTCATTATTTATTGGTTATCATGCTATTATTTTACTGGTCCGGCCCGCTTCAGATTAAATTGGACTGAATGTGGCCCCCCGGAAGAAAATGAGTTTGACACCCCTGCTGTACATGGTATGTTTATATTTTTGCTCAGTATAATATTGATATTCCAAACTCTTAGTAGTAGGGGGAAGTCATGTACCAGAACATACTTTGTTCTACCAAAACCACCAATGAATCAACACTACAAGGTGTATCAGAAAAAAGTAGAATTTCAGAAAAAACAACATAAAACCAAAATGTGAAGACATTTTGAAAATCTGCTTATATGTGTTTATTGACCATGTAATTCCTTGATTGACACTAATGTCCAGGGTCAGTTTTCATGCTTCAGTGAACTATGCTAATTTGAAATGTGCAAAATAAAAGTCTTTTGCGCATGGAAGTGTAAGGGTTAATATGAGATCTGTCACCAAGGATGACAAGTTCCACTGGTCATTTACTTGGATGCATAAAACAGGAAAAAAATAATTACATGTTAACCCCCTACCATCCATACAAAGATTTCACATTAACCCATAAAGACCCAGTGCTACTTTTGTAGCAATTCCAAAATAGTTTTTTCCTCAATATTTAACTTTTCTTATATGTTTTACCCCCACTTACTCCAATATTTTGCTCTGTGTTTTGCATTTTTAAGTGAAAATCAGGTATTTTCCATGATTTAATTAAGTGATCATGTAGATGTTCATTGAAGCCCAAATTAAAATTGAGGGCTATTATACCAAAAACAAAGAAAACTGCAGAAAAAGTCAAATAAATCATTAACTGAACATAACCCCAGTGTGTCCATCCACTGTCATTGATCCAACTCCATGGGTTTTACTGGTGAATCAATGTTGTAGAAGATGACGGTGTTTCCACGGTAACTACGGAGCCTCTGAAGGTCCAAAAGGGTCATATCTGATGACCATGAAAAGATGACAAACTGTATTTTACACCAATTATTTACATGGATTGATAGGAATAATGGATCAACAGTTATTTAACTTTTTATATCAGTAAATGATTTTGTCACCAGTCGATGTTTTTGGGTCTTTATGCGTTAACGACAGGTTTGAGTCTGTCATGCCAAACACAAGGGGTTAATGCTGTTCGTGAAGATTCTTTAACCCTTTCATGCATAGTGGTCACTACAGTGGATAGTTATTCTATAGATTTTCTCTTATATATTCATGGGTTTTGTTGTTTTAGTTCCATATCAGCCAACACAGTGGACGTTTATGCATCATCCCACACACTGACATTCCTGTAACTTTCCTGTTCTTTTATCTAAATCAATTGCCAATTGTTATTAGACTGTAGTAAACAGAGTTTTTGGTTGTTGTTTTTTTTTTTTTTAACAAAAAAGTTTTTTTTTTTTTTTTGCATATTATCTGAGTGAGTAATAATTAGTATTATAGTATGCTAAAATGTTAAAAAAAAAAAAAAAAAAAAATCAGATTAGGAGAATTAACCTCCTGAGACCCAGGAAAATGAAAATCTTAGCTTTTTTCCATTGAACAATTTTCTTGATTGGAAACCGCATAATGCAAGTTTTTTTTTTTGTTTGCTTTGTTTTTTGTTTTTTTGTTTTTTTCAGATACATTTTTATTATTATTATTTTTATTATTATTATCTTTTTTAATGGAATGTTCTTTGCGATGGACAGCAAGTAAAACTGTCAAACTTTTTCCCCTACAGAAGACAAAAATGCATTGCTGGGTCTCAGGAGGGTAAAAATGTAAAAGTAAGAGTAAATGTATGTTTCTGAGCTTCAAAAATTAAACACATGGTGTTTAAGCTGAGTGGACATTTTTGTAACTCCATGAAAAATAGGTCCATAAAAAAAATAAATAAATAAAAAAATCAATCAATCACATTATTTTTTCATGCCTAAAGAGGAATACAAACACTCAGGAAAAAAATTTTGATTAAGGTTGTCATAATTCATGCATGAAAGGGTTAAGCTTGTTTTGAGCTGACCATTTGCAATTTGAAACATTTCAGTCAGCATACATAATTCATTGCATCACCTGGGTGTTCCATCTTGGTAATTTCATTTGTTAGAAACAGACCAATAACCACTGGTAATTTTGGCCTTATAATTGCATAATTCATGGGTATAAATTTGTGCACGTTGTGTGCATTGGCCTTCCTGTTCATCTGGATGTCCATGTGGCTTGGTAGAAGATGGTCAGACCTCAGTACACACCAAGGTTATTATCATTAACAAAAACTAACGAAATGACAAAAACTAGAATTGTAAAAACATCTTCGTTAACTGAAATAAATAAAAACTATAATTAGAAAAAAACGTTAACTAACTGAAACTGTATTGTGTGCTTACAAAACTAACTAAAACGTATAAAAATTATGGATAAAATTCCCTTCGTTTTCGTCTTTTTTAATGTCGGATTGATACGAAATCGATTCATTTCCCTCTAGCAATTTTATCTGTTGGCACCATGTGATATTTAACCATCCGTCACTTCTCGTCACTTAGTTTAGAGTTAGGTTTTTGTCCCCACTCTACCTGGAAACAGAGACTTAAGTTTGGAGAAAGCAGCAGAGTTCTGTCTGGGATTTATTTGAATTCGACAGTGAAGAAGAGAAAAGATATAAAGAAACTAAAACTAAACTAAAACTAAGCATTTAGAAAATAACAAACACTAATAAAAACTAGCAAACCTGCTCTAAAAACGAATTACAACTAACTGAATTAGAGAAAAAAAGTCAAAATTAAATAAAACTAAACTATAATGAAAAATCCAAAACTATTATAACATTCCCCAGCAGAGAGCTTTTCAAGTAAAAGTGCCCCTGTTATTCTTCAGAGGTTCCACCAAGAAACGCTGCATCACTAAAAGAAATCCCACACAGGACTCTGCTGCTTTCTCCCAGCTTTAGTCTCCATGTTGCAGGTAGTTATTTAGTTAGTTTAGTTAATTTCAGATGCAGACATAACACAAAACATAGGGAAAATAAATAAAACTAAACAAAAATAAAAAATAAAATAATAAAAAAATGAACAACTGTTGTGCCTGAAAGGGAGTAGAAAGAAGCCACTGCTTATCCAGTCCTACCCCCCCTTCCAGTCCTCAGACTCTTAGTGCCTAATCACATGTAAGTAGAGTGGGGACAAGAGGTCGACTCTAAACTACAAGTGACCAGACGTGACGGACCGTGAAGTGCCGTACGGTGGTTCAGCTAAAATTGCTGGAGCAAAATAAATCAATTTCATATCAATCCAACATTGACAAAGACAAAAACGAGGGGAATTTTATAGTTTTTAGACGTTTTAGTTAGTTTTGTAAGTAGGGATGTAACGATATGAAAATTTCACATCACGGTTATTGTGACCAAAATTATCACGGTTATCATTATTATCACGGTATTATTGAAATTGTGCTCAAAATGGTCCAAAAGTACTTATACGCAGATTGAAATAATTTAACCAAGTTGTATTTAACCCTTTCATGCATATTGGTCACTACAGTGGCCAGTTATTCTGCAGCTGTTCTCTTGCATTTTCATGGATTTTGTTGTTTTAGTTCCATATCAGCCAACACAGTGGATGCTTTTGCATTATCCCTTACACTGCAATTCATACCATTACTGTAACTTTGCTGTTCTAGATGAACGTGATCTGCACTAACATGTTTGAGTGTAACAGGGTTTTTTTTTTTTTTTTTTTAGTTTTTGGGGGGGGGGTTTTTGCATATCATCTCGATGAAGTGAGTAATAACTAGTGTTAGAGTATGTTAAAATGTGAGAAAACATCAGATTAGCAGCATTGAAAACGTTTTTATTTCATAGTTCTCACATAGTATATCGATAAATACATGTTTCTTTGCTTCTAAAATTAAATGCATGATGTCCAGCTGAGTAGACATTTTTGTAAGTCCATGAAAAATAAGTTAATAAAAAACTTCAGTCACTTTTTTTTCACGCCTAAAGAGGAATAAAAACACTAAGGAAAAAAAAATCTTAATTATGGTTCTCATAATTCATGCATGAAAGGGTTAAAAAAATAAATAAAATAAAATAATTGGCACAATGTACCTTCTGTTGGCAGATACATTCAAGTATAAACCCTTAGTGGTCTGAGCCTATTTTGGCCGTTTTTCAGTACTTTTGATTTTTTCTTTATATACTACATAAAGAAATGTTTACTATACCCATGTTTGGTATATTTTTTTCAGCACAACTTCATCTATATCATCTGCCTATTATTTTTTTCACTTTAACCTGCTATAAAAACATAAAAGGCCAGAAAACACAAAAAAATATAAAATCTGATTTGAAAAATTTATATATTTTATTGCATAAATAACACAAAGATGCTTAACAAACCTTTTCAAAGACTTTAAAAGTGAATATTGGTTCCAAATATTAGGTATATAAAATCAAAATTGCAATAAATTAAAACTATACTCAAATATTTGACATAAAAGCAAATATTTACATTGGGTTTTTTCCCCTAAAAGTGCTGTAATCAAACACGGTTATCATGATAATTAGAATTTTAACGGTAATACTAACCGTCTGCAATTTTACTGCAGTTTATCATTATACCGGTAATTGTTATATCCCTATTTGTAAGCACACGATACAGTTTCAGTTGGTTATTGTTTTTTCTTTTAATTCTAGTTTTCATTTATTTCAGTTACCAAAAAACTTTTTTCAATTCTAGCTTTTGTACTTTCGTTAGTATTCATTAATGATAAAAACCTTGTTGTGGACTTCATACTATGGTCACGTCATTAAAAAAGACCCTCCTCACTTGATATTCTCTATGCATCAGAACATGCTCATTTATGCAGCAACAGGGTTACATTAAAATGTATTTAATGTATAGACATCTGAAAACACATAACGTGTCTTGGGTAATTTGATTTATCTGGAAAACACCAAGGAATAGGCTACGTCTGTGTTATTTGGACTTATTCTTCCTCGTTTTCAAAACTAGGCACTTGAGGTCTGTTAATGGTTGAAAACAACACATTGGATCTTGCAGATGGAAATGATGGACAGGTCTATTTACATAAAGAGCGGGGAACATAAGTAGTCAGTGAAGAGGTGTGTGGAGGTGCATTCTAATGGTGTCACCTGCACTTAGCGTGTCCACTTGTGATTGTATTAGCCAAGATGCAGGTTAAAGCAGTGGTTCCCAACTTTTTTGGCTCATGACCCCATTTTAACATCACAAATTTCAGGCAACCCCAGACAATTCAAAAGAGAGACTTTTTTTTTTGCAAAAATTAATGTTTTTAATCATGAAAGGGTTAATATGTATACTATGTTGCAAATAAATGTTGATTTTAGACAACATTTAGTCTATATAATGTATATTTTTATGAATGGAGGCAGTAAATCCAGGTGTAGATTACTGCACAAAGTGAGAATTGGATTTTCCTTGGTCAGGATATGTACATTCAGTCCAGCTTGGATTTACAAGGCTGACAATTAATACTCAACAAACAAGAACTGAAACTATGAATTATGAAAGAGCTGCAGCATCTGAAACTGACCACAATGAACATTTGACAGATAAACAGAACCACCGTGCTTTAGTTTCAGACTCAGAGTTTATGTTTTTCATGTATTAGGATTGGCTCTCTCAACTCGTCATATATTTTTTTTTTTAATCAATTACTAGAAAATTTAGGCGACCCTATTTGAATTCCAGGCGACCCCATGTGGGGTCCCGACCCCAAGGGTGAAAAACACTGGGTTAAAGACAGGTGTGAACAGGACATGAGGTAATGAAGACACAACCGGTCTAATTTCATCGGTGAGGGGCAGCTGTCTGTACCGATAAGGCAGCAGCCGACACCAACTGTACTCCCAGTCATCATTGTCCATTTTTCTGACACCTTTGCTTGTGTATCCTCTTTTATTTGGCCATTTTACCAGGGAGTATCTCAAACTACTTTTTTTTTTTTCCTACTTGTCTTGTACGAACAGCTGCCTGTCATCCAGCTGAGCCCATAAGAAAAAAAAAAAAAAAAAATAATAATAATTTCATCAGTGAAAACATAAAATAGGATGATATGTTCAGTTTCTTCAAATAGATGTGCTTAGATCATACACACACATACTGCGTTTTACAGCTAAATCTTATTTTTCTCCAAATAAAACGACCAATATTTCAATTAGTTATGCGTTTCTAAGGCTGGTGCATGGACATTAAAATTCCAAAGCATTTCATTTATACATATTTACTGAAATTATGTGTCTTTTTATGCTTTTTAATAATTTACCAGATGCCACAGATAAAAAGTCTTCATAACAGATATGATATAATTTGCAGTGTTTTTTTCTCCTCCACTTCTTTGGGGAGTAAAACATCTGCTTTACATCCTTTACTAAGAGAGCAGTGTGTCTTTGGACTTGTCTATTTGTAGATAATATCTCATTTTTAGCGTGACACTGAAGTACAATCCACCCCTGAGGGATGAGAGGTGTGAAGTGGCTGGTGGAGGGTGAGTTTAACCGCGGCAAAGCCAAGTTGAGCTGCTGCTGTGAATGTTAGCGTTGGCTTCCTGCTTCTGTAATTAGTGCTGTCACATCAGTGTCCTTCACACCCAGTGGGCAGCTGGAGCGAGAGCTGCAGGCTGCCCTGACCCCCCCCACCCCCACCACCACCACCCACACACACACAGGTAATCAATGGGCTCCCCCTGCCTCTAAAACCCACACATGACGGAAACATACACTCACAACAGCCCACACGTGCACATAGGAAAAGCTGTCAATATGTGTGTGTGTGTGTGTGTGTGTGTGTGTGTGTGTATAAGGGAAACACCAACAGCAAGAATGAACGTATGGGAAACACAGCAACAGGTCATTACAGCAGTTAATGAGGCTCAAACCTTAGAATTCTCACATTCTGACACTAATCAACATTATTTTATAATAATGAGAAGTTATTTGACTGCTGTAACTTCATTTGATACTTAGTTTTTAAACATTCACTCTACAAGGTGTATCCAAAAAAAAAAAAAAAAAATGCATATTTTGAAAAACTATCCCCAGTTCCTTATTTGATCATTTTTGGAATTTTCTTTTCTGGACGTCTGTAGGTAGGGGAGTGGTGGATATTTGTCCAAATTTAACCCTAACTCTAACCCTACCTTGGCCTGTCCTCAGTGACATTTTCAGGCCTAAACAAGTTGAATTAACTTTGAAAGGCAGGAACAGCTGCCATGGGTAAAGAAATGAAATTGACATGGTGGGTTGGCAGTTTGAATCCCGTTCTGTCCATGTGCAAGACACTTCACCCTCCTTGCCTCCAGTGCTGCCACCCACACTGCTGTATGAATGCGTATGAATGTTTGGTGGTGGTCGTTGGTGCGAATTGGCAGCCACACTTCCGTCAGTCTGCCCCAGGGCAGCTGCGGCAACAGTTGTAGTTTACCACCACCATACCATACCATACCATACCATACCATACCATACCATACCATACCATACCATACCACCTTTATTTATAATGCGCTTTAAGAACTTCACAGCTGGCCAAAGTGCCGTACACCAAACATAAAACAAGGGATTAAATAAGTAAATAAAACTAGTGATAACAGGGTGTAAAGCGGGCTAAGAACAACAAAATACAACCATCATAAAAGCAAAGACAAATTAAAATCTGATAAAAACAGCATAAAAAAAAACCACCAGAGGGAGAATGTGAGTGAATGAATAATGGATCCTCTGTGTGCGTATCCGTTCATAGAAAAGCATTATATAAATCTAATCCATTAATGCTGTAACCTGGCAATTTTGTGGAAAACAAGATGGATGCCCATTGTCCCCTCCCATGACCTTTAATTGGATTTAAATCCCACCGCTACTTCACACAAACCAGTTTTAACTTGGATTGCGCAATTTGCCCCTGCTCACTCATGCGTGAAAACCTGGGTCTGTAAATTTGGACAAATATCCACCAATCCTCTACCTACCGACGTCCATCGAAGAAAATTCAAAAATGATCAAATGCGGAACTGGGGGTAATTTTTCAAAATGTATAGTTTTTTTTTTTTTTTTATACACCCTGTATACTTTACTTTCAGTGTCAGTATCCCCATGACTCCAGTTCACCCACTCGCTAACTTATTTTTTGCACTCTGTATAAAAACTCTGACTAATTTGCACTACAATAATATATGTGTAACAGGGTTGGGAATCTTAGTTGTAAGGCCGATACGATACGCATCTCAATACAGCATCTCCAATCCGATATATTAAAGATACGTGTGTGCCACCTCACGATATGATATGATTCACACCCAAATCCCGATACAGAGTGATTAAGCCCATTCTGATTCAACAAATTCATTCTGGTAAAAAAAAAAAAAAATCCAGTACAATTCAATGACTTTGATTATTTATTTCTCAAATAAGATCATGACTTTTCATAAAGTGGCTTTTGTGCAGTTTCAGAACACGTGCCTCACATATAGTCAGTGAAAAAGTTAGAACTTTGTTTCCAAAGTCGTTTCTCTGCATGTTTCTTATACTCTAAAACTTCTTGCTCCCTCACCGAATCAATTTGTAATGTAATGTATTTGTAATGAAGGTAAAACAGAAAAAGGTTTGTCACTTTAAGAGACACCTGCGCGAGGTATTCTGGGATGCACTGTTAGATACTGTATGTATGTCACTGTTTAAGGAAGTATTTCTAATATGTACGGCAGTATTCAGTACATTTGATATAGTAAAAAAAGTACACGTTCAGAAACCACCTGTCACCTCCTTTCTATGTCTGTCAGATTCACACACAGACATCATAATATTCATTCGCAGCGCTCATGCCACAGTCCATCCACGGAGCTCATACTGTCATGTACACATTTGCGAATCTACTGCATATGTTAACATGGGTCTGAAGAAAATTAAGACTTTACTCAAATAAAGAGAAATACTTTTAAATGCAAGTCGGCTAAAATTTACTTAGGGGGTCAAATGAGTGGCCATTTTTGTCATAAAAAGAAAAGCTGTAAGAAATGCATAGAACTGTGTTGAAATAATGCTAATACATTTGTGCACAGACTACTGATATTATTTGACAGTGGAAGCTATATTTTCAGAAATATTGGATTTTGAATAGCACGTGTATGTGAAAACTTTTGCTGGTGGACGGACGTGACATTACCCATGATGATCTGGTCAGTACCAGTACTTTATTAGTAATAAACTTATAGACTTACTATTGCTAATTCTCCTCTTATTCATAAATTTTAGTATTGTGGATCTAAAACAATAACAGCTGACACAAAAACACAAAATGTGGCAGTGGACGGATGTGACATGGTTGTTACAGATCCCATCATACTGATGCTCGGCAGCCATGTCACCGTTTCCACAAATGATCCCTGTGCAAAAACTAGGATCAGAATTATTTATTGTATAGTTTATCATCATACTAAAGAGTAAATAACAATATAGAATTGTTATTTCTTTATAAAAATGCTTATATTATAAATCTGTTGATTTAAAAAGTGACGTGTGACATTCTTAATGTATGTATTGGCGTAACATAAGCAGGATGGATCAGTTCCATCAGGATGGATCAGGTTGCAATATGGATACTCCATATTGCAACCTGTAAAAATAAAACATGTGATACATAGTATAGAATCTTGTAAGAAAAATTGGGGAATCTAAAAGAATAGAATATTTGTTTTTCAGGTAAATTCAGTTCAAATATAAACTTGGCCATTTGTGACATGAAAATATAGCATTAATTGTGATGAAATTGGACATTTTTGACCTGAAAACATAGTTCATATGACCATCAACATGTTACAACAGAACTGAAGTCCTGTAAATTTGCATAACTTGCATTTACCAACACAAAGTTCCTTTGGGGATTCACTTAGATTGATTTCTTATGCACAAAGACAGAAATAAGACCTCTAAGCAAATTTTAGCCGAATTAAAAATATATTCTATTGAACAGATCGAATTTTACTGATACAAACACTCAGTAACCGATGCATCACGATATCATTCCAAACTTTTCATTCACTTGCAGCTTCTCTACTGGTGCACTGGGATCGTGCACGTGCGTGTCGGGCATATCGATACGTATCGGATAATCCTCCCATCCCTAATACATAAACAGATTTTTAATAGACCGGATCCCTGTACATATTTACTCACCGTATAAAACTCCAATTTGCACTTTCGGAACATTTTACAATATAAAACCCACTGTAAATAATATATACATAAACATATATGTCAATAAACCACATCCCTGTACATATTCACTCACTGTATAAATCTCCATTTTGTACATATTACAAATCCACTGTAAATCTCATCCCACTGTTGTCCTTGTCTCTAGTCGAATGTTTGTCTATATTAGGTCTATGTTCAAGTGGGATTGGTTTCATGCCATATTCCTTGTGTGTGTTCACATACTTGCCAATAAAGCTGATTCTGATTCTTTGTTATTTGCAACTTGACTACTTGGTGTCACAAACAGCTGGATTTTCCTCCTCTCACGCTTCCTCGTGGCAGCTACAAAAATGAAAAAGTGTGAAAGGAAAGCAGGTGTAACAGGCAGTGTTTGGTTTGTCGAGTCCTGGGATTACCTGAATAATGAAACTGTAAACTGAACTTCCTGTTGTTTGGCGTTGCTCTATATCTATATCTACAACTTGGAGAAATCACAAACTTGAAAGTCTGACTAAAGATCATGTTTTTGTGTTATGTTTGATGTATTTGGTCCAGTTCTGCTGTAACGCTACAGTTTTTGTAGCCAATACATCTCGCTGTCATCTACATCTCCCTCTATAGACGACCATGCATTTGATATAGGTGTTAATTCACCCATTCTTTAACTCCTTATGTCTTACACTTGTATTTCTTTTGTTTTTTGGTGAGTCACATAGCTTAATGTAATTGCTCCAAGAGTCTGAACTGGTTAAAAAGTCTTTTCAGACACTAAATGAGCTAAGTTAATCAACTAATGTTAATTTTAATGTTTAATTTCAATATAATTATTGTCTTTCTTCTCTTCTGTGAATGCATTTTAAAATCATGATTTATCTCTGATGATTTTAATATCTTTTTTCCTCCTTTTTTTGATTTTAATGTAATTTTAACATCTTGCTTTTGCTTGTGTTGTGAGTTTTTATGCCTTTGTAAAGCACTTTGAGTTACCCTGTGTATGATTAGTGCTATACAAATCAACTGACCTCGTCTCACCTTGCCTAAGATTTTTTTTTTTTTTTTTTCTTTAATTTTTTGTCTGACTAAAGATCAGCTGTTCAGTTTTGGAGAGGGTTTCCTAAAGGTGGGACCAAACAAGGAAAATGAGAGCCCTCAAGCTTAAAGCTAATTAATAACAGTAATATATTCACCATTAGAAGCTAAATTCTGATAAGACAGTGGAGCCAAAATGACTGAAAACAAAAACAGTACATGACACAGAAGTAGTGTTAAATCTTTATAAGTATGTACAAATTTGCTTTAATTAGCTTTAACTTGAGAACTGTGTGTAACTGCATATGGGAGTGTATTCTATCATCACAAGAACATATACTTTATTACCTTACTTAAATAGAAATTATGGTTATCTGTACTTTATTGGAGTAATTCATTTTCATCTGACCTTTTACTCCTATTTCTTACATTTCACATATTCTATTCTATTTCTCTGTACTTTCTACTCCTTACATTTTAAACATAGTCTCGTTACTCCTATTTCATTTCAGCTTGTTTTCATTCTGGCTTGTCATCGTTCAAATAATAAAAAAAAAACTATCCAGACTAATCCATTCAAATAGAGTGAATTTGATAGTGGCTGGATGAGACGTATAAACATATACCATTCCGACACCCTATTGGTTTGTATCCATCGATCCATTGCATCTGACTTTTTGCACCATTCCAATACTTATATTCAACCAGCCCTCATATCTTCCGCTCCATGAAACACGTTAATGCTCAGTAGTGCACATATATGGTTCTTCAATACATTTGCATTGGACTAAAATGTTCATTTTCAGTGTTCATATCTGCGGCTGAAACAGGTAGACTAGTGCATCCCAAATGGTTCAACATTAACATTTTAATATAACATTATAGTCATTATGGCCTTTAGAAACATGTTTTTTTGGGGAGGTGGGGGGGGTGCACTATAGACCCCTGTGGCACCGCCTTCCCTTACATTTACTTTTATACTTTAGTTTTGAAACCAGTACTGTTACACTTTTACTTTACCAGATATACAAAACAGAGAAATTTATTTTGCTAAAATTAATTTGTTTTTGATCATGTAATAGTTTGCTATACTATGTTGCAAATAACATTAATTTTAGACACATTTAGTCCATATAATATATATTATTATGGACGGAGGCAGAAAAGCCAGGTATAGATTACTGCACAAAGTCAGAATTTGATTTTCCTTGGTCATGATATGTACAGTCAGTCCAGCTTGTATTTACAAGGCTGACAATTAATACTGAATAAACAATAACTCAAATTATGAATTATGAAAGAGCTGCAGCATCTGAAACTGACCACAATGAACATTTGAAAAACAAACAGTACCACAGTGGTTCAGTTTCAGCTGCACAGTTTGTCTTTTATGTATTGGGATTGTCTCTCTCAACTTACCATATATTTTTTTATTAGTAAGTTTTTATTTTTTTCAATTACAAGAAATTTCAGGTGACCTCACGTGAGGTCCCGACCCCAAGGTTGAAAAACACTGCCTTCCATGCACTTCTGTTGTTACTTTGTGTTACATCATGCAGTATGGCTTTTATTTACTTTTAGACTTCAGTGTCAGTTCTGGTTCATTAAAATAACCCTCATCCAACATCACTGGCATTTCTTTTATACAGTCAATAACAGTCACACTCACATTGGTCACAGACAAATATCCATGACCGTGTGCAGCCTTGACAGACTGTCTTTTATGTATTGTGTATATTTTTTATTAGAAAGTTTTTTTTTTTTAATCAATTACTAGAAATTTCATGCGACCCCATTTGAATTCCAGGTACTTAAGGAACTTATTCAACTTGGGCATGTTCATGCCTAATATGCTGTGTCGGTGGATGCTGTAATAGAACGGAGGATGATCCAGAGACTCGTCCAGCCTCAGCTTCTTCAACACCCAATGTGGGGTCCCGACCCCAAGGTTGAAAAACACTGCCCTAGTATCTATACTTCTACCTGAGGAATGAATGGGAACACTTTTGACACCTCTGCATATCGTTCTAAAATTTAGGAAACAACTGCCCCAATACAAACTCGCCCTAAAATCTTACACCCTGAAATAGACAGCACAAAAAAGTAACAATTCAGATATTTTTGTCTCTTGCAGTGTCCAAACTATTCACATTGATCGTTTTCCAACCACAAAAATTCATGGGAAAGAATGCTTCAAGGACCAAAAAGAGTTTGTTCAAGGTGCTCTTCGGAAAAAGGGATTCATAAAGTAGATACCAAACTGGAAGAAAACTCCAAGGTACTCTCTTTAAACATTAAAATGCCTTTATTACCATGGCATGGTCATATCTAGACCTAAAAAACACTTCTATACATTTCGGCTTCAAGCCTTCATCAGGAAGTCAAAATCTTACACCCTGAAATAGACCGTACAAAAAAGTAACAATTCTGATATTTTCGTCTCTTGCAGTGTCCAAACTACGCACATCCATCGCATTCCAACACTGTATGACCACACTCATAGATGTACAGCGGTTTTTAACCCTTTCATGCATGAATTAATAGAACTTTAATCAAGATTTTTTTTTTTTTCCTGAGTGTTTTTATTTCTCTTTAGGCATTAAAAAAACAATGCAATTGAAAAAAATGTATGAACTTATTTTTCATGGAGCTGCAAAAATGTCCACTAAGCTGGACACCATATGTTTAATTTTTGAAGCAAAGAAACATGTATTTGCTGATCTACTTTCTGAAAACATGTTTAATGCTGCTAATCTGATGTTTTGTCACATTTTAACATACTCTAATACTAGTTATTACTCACTTCATGGAGATAATATGCAAAAAAAAACCAAAAACCTTTTTGTTAGAAAAAAACTGTTAATTAGTCTAATAACAATATCAAACAATTTTTTACACTTAACCCTCCAGTATCCGGGTGCACCTTTTAGGCACACTTTGCACTTCGTTTTAAAAAAACTTCATATTATTTTTCACAATTTAAATAATGTTAGAGTTCAAAAGTTGTTCATTTTTGCATGATCTTTAAAATTTTGGCCACCAACTAAAATTTGCACATTGTAAACAAAAGAAAATTACAAGACTAGCATCTGTCTCCCAAGTGTGCCTAAAACGCACTATTTCTTCCATTTGATATGTATGATTAGGGCTGACCTTGATTTACAAAAATAAAATCAAATTAGAGCAGAAAAATAAATCAATATAGAATATTTAATAGTTTGATTTATAGGTGTGCATTTTATGCACACTTGGTGACAGATGCTAGTATTTTTGAACATTTGACCTAGCGCCAAAAATAATAATGCAAATTAACCATTGTTGCTGTTAATCATTGACATACGCCAGGCTGCAAAAATCAAATAATATGTGATCCACTTTTTATGTAGTATATTGAAAAAAATTATTATTTTTTTTGTTTTTTGCATCCAAAAAAATGGTTTGTTTACATTACAAACACAGCATTTAAAGGGTTAAAAAATGTGACAGTTATTGAGTAATTGGTATTTTTATTTATGGCTCAAGTTGACGAAATAGAAAAAAGTGTAAAAGAATTAAAAACAAACTGTATGAAAATTTTTTTTGACATTATTCCACAAGTGTGCGAAAAAGGCACACTTGGTGCTTTGTAAGGGCCTTGCTGGACGGGATACCGGAGGGTTAAACATGTCACTGCAGATCAGATTTATCAAGAACAGCAAATTTACAATAACAGTATGAACAGCAGTGTATGGGATGATGCATAAGTGTCCAATGTGTTGGTTGATATGGAAGTAAAACAACAAAATCCATGAATATACAAATGAACAACTGTAGAATAACTGTCCACTGTAGTGACCAGTATGCATGAAAGGGTTAATGTCTACATACACATGAAATTACAATGAAAAGTAGCTGTGTTAGGCCTAAAACTTGTGTGTATGTGTGTGAAAAGGAGTGAAATAAAAAGAGATTGAGGCTTTTTAGGATAAATTGTGCTCATTTGTGCTCCATCAAGTTTAAAGATTGTCCTGTACACCTCATCAACTTGTCTGAGAGACTTTAAATGCCTGTTAAATTCATCCTTTTTCTTCAGCACTGCCATGGTTAGACTTTGCAGCAGCTGGGCTAGAAAATAGATAGCGAATAATAAACATTGACCCCATGCTAATTTATGTATTTTGTGCAAGTTAGGAAAAGGCCTCACTAAAAATGATCCCATACTTTAAAATTAAACATCTAGACAGGTGTGGAGACCTTCCAGAAGGATATTCTTCATTTTTAATAGCAATGAAGACTTGATAAAAAAAATCAGTTTTGACAGTTTGAGGCCAAAAATCATCATCTAATTTAATCAGCTGCAAAATTTATTGTTTTATTCCTCATAAGTGATTGTGTTGTCGTCATCAACACATGTTCATCTCTGAGCCGCAGATGTCATATTTAACATCTCAAGCTGTGAAAATTAAACGGCATTGTTTACAAGTCAAACAGCAGAGGAATCGGTGATGCAGAGAAAAAAATAAATAAATAAAAATCAGCATAAGACGACCAGAGGAGTCAGCCTACCTGGATTAGTTATCAGCTGCAGTGAGTGACAGGGAAAAAGACCCGCGCTGCTTGAAAGGTCGCATCAACAAAAACATACCAGTAGAGCCTCGACAAACCACTGAACGGTCCAAACTCAGCAAAGAGGAAAAGTTCCTTTCTATTCGACTCTATCTGTCTACTGGACTCTCTCTCTCTTAGTACTGGTTCAATAATGGACAAACTAGGACTCAGCGCAGAGCTCCAGGCAGGAAGTTGTTTTAAAATATGGTCGACACCAGTCACTGATAGAAAATCCCTCAATACAGTATACTGTACCAGGAAGTCAATATATAGCCCTGTGGAAAAAGTGATAAAGGATAGGAAGCCACAGGAAGCCGTTCACGATATAAACACTGTGAATTAAAATGGATTTAGAGAGAAAAATCGTTACGGTAGTTTTCGGTGGGGGCACGTGGTGCTGTTGTGCAGAAACATATGAAGACACGACTGGTAAAGTTCTCAGTGTAAAGTTGCAAATCCTCCTTCTCTAGGCATGTGTTCTAGATCAGTGGTTCCTGAGCCGGGATTTTTTAATACCACCAGAGTTCAGATAAACTCAAATAACCTTTTTTTTTTTCTTTCAACTTTTATGGTAACACTTAATTTGAAGGTCTAGTTTATAATGCATTAACCCTTTCATGCATAGGGGTCACTACAGTGGACAGTTATTCTACAGCTGCTCTCTTATATATTCATGAATTTTGTTGTTTTAGTTCCATATCAGACAACACAGTAGACGCTTATGTATCATCCCCATAGACTGCAATTCATACCATTACTGTAATTTTGCTGTTCTTGATAAACCTGATCTGCACTAACATGTTTGAGTGTAAATTAATTGCTTGTGATTGTTATTTGACTATAATTAACCCATAAAGACCCAAACATCTACTGGTGACCAAAATCATCTACTGATCTTAAATGTTTAATTCCTGGTGATCCATTAATCCTATCAATCCATGTAAATAATTGGTGTAAAATGCAGTTTGTCATCTTTTCATGGTCATCAGATATGACCCATTTGGACGTTCAGAGGCTCCGTAGTGAATGTGAAAACACCGTCATTTTCTATAACATTGAATCATCAGTAAAATCTGTGGAGTTTGATAAATAACAGTACATGGACTCACTTGCTTTATGTTCAGTTAATGCTATATTTTGTTGAAAAAGTCACTTTTTCTTCAGTTTTCACTGTTTCAGACATAACAATCAACTTTAATCTAAACTTTTATGAACATTTACATGGTCAACAAATTAAACAAAAGAAAATACCTGATTTTCACTGAAAAAAATGCTAAACACAGAGCATAATACTGTAATAAATGGTGATAAATTGCTTAAGAAAGGTTGAATAGAGAGAAAAAATAATTTGGGTACTGCCACAAAAGTAGCCTTGGGCAGGGCCAGATTAACACTTCATTGTACCCTGGGCAACAATATTCAAGGGCCCCATCATCACAACCCCAGGATCCCTATAATCTGACAAAATACAGAATAAGTTCCAGGAATATATGTAAATATACCCCATACTTCAATATCTAACTATCATCAAATGCATTTTGATGTACAAATGTGTAAATGCTCGTAGAACTACAAGTGCACCACTATAGCCTCTTGTCAAGGCCACTCACTTGCATATGATGATATGAAAACAAAACACATTAGCATCAGTATAATCTAAAATTGATCCACTACATTAGAAAGAGAGGGAAGTGTCCTCCATTTTCACAAAAAATAAATAAGAAACCATTTCCAAAGTATCCAGTATATATTTAAGAACACTTTTTGCCAACACAAATGTATTGAATCGTCAGAAAAAGCCCACAGACAAAACACAAACATAATCTGATAGACTCAGATATGAATTTTAACTCTTTCCCCGCCAGAGCATTTTCCAGTGAGTTGGTAGCCAGCGCCAGCCTTTTTGGTCATTTTCACTAATCTTTGGAGGCTGACTGAAAATGTTGTGTTAGGAGTATGTGAACACTGAATACATCAAAAGAAAGAACAAAACTTCAACTTTTAAACACAAAAAACGATTTTATTCAATCTTCATTCGTTCGTGAGATATGAATATTTGAATATTGGTCATTTTCAGGAAAAAAATGAATTTAGAGCAAAAAACTGAGAAAATTGAATTTTTTTCGAAGACATTGATTTTCAAGATAAAACTGATTTCCTATTTACTTTTTTGACTCTTTCTTCTTTACCAACAGTAACACTGTATTCAAAATCACAAAATAAAATAATTATAACAACAATAATAATAACAAACAGCTCTAAGATATCCCATCATTCCACAAAATGTTAGTGGAATCCACACCAAACTTTAGACCAAACATCTTCTCAAGCACCAGGTTCCTTCTAAACTTTACACTTTGACATACATCAGTTATAAGTAACAACATATTAGTTTAGTTTTTTGATATAAACACTTCAATATTCCTCATTTTCAAGAAAAAAAAGAAACAAATTCACTAAATACTGCAGATTTCTGGCCTTTGCTTGGCTGCACCAGGTCCTCCTGTTGGACCACCTGCTGTGTTTGATCTGTAAATAATTATATGGACATGTAGTTATTTATCTTTGGATGAATATATGTATTTATTTATTTATTTCATACAAAAGCCAAATAAAACAGTGTCTTCCCTGTGTCCTGCTGACATTCTACAGCTGAATATGTTCTGTGTCCTCAGTCTGAATCTGAACTCACTCTAACAGATGAACACTAGCTGTCCTTTGTCTTGTCCCACGTCTGGTTGTCTGTCTTCTCCTTGAATGTCCCCTAGAAATGTCTCTTTTCTCTTCCTCCTGTCTGTCATTTTCTCCGTGTCGCTCCGTGCCGCCCCCCCCCCCATCTCTGTGTCGGACCTGAGCCGCTCCGTGTTTCCCGTGTTCCGTGTCCGTCTCCCTCACCTTCTATTTCTCCGTTTCTGTCTCTAAATGGTTCTTCTGTAGCTCCATCACATATTGAATTGTCAGACTCTGTCTCCATAATCATCTTTAAGGCTTTTGAAACTGCGCGCGGTACCTGCACAGTCTGCACTTCCTCATTCAGTGACTGCCGCTGGATGCGTTGCCATGGGATACGGAGACTCCAGTGCGAGAACGTTAAACCCGGTCCTTCATTTTTCCGAAAAAACTGCTTAATTGTTTGTTTTTGGACTAAGGAAAGTATTTCACATGATCCGCAACACCTCCAACTATAGCATAACAGTGAAAACACGGATTGACGGAAAATCTCGTCATTGGCGAAGAAAGAGTTAAACAGAAATCCACTTGTCACCTCAGAATTCAACAAGAGAGTTAAAGTAAGTGCAATGTAAACATCGTTTTGATTCGCGTACGTATGTCGCATAGTTCTTGACGTCTCACATCCCGCTCAGTGCACACACGTTGATTTGCGTCACAGCTGATTTGCTTTTTGGACTGACCAATGAGGAGAGGGTCTCAGCTCACGGTCACAGACAGCAGGAGCAGGGTTTCTGTGCAGTGCAATAGCTCTGGACAGCGGACAGTTTCATTTATAAGCAAAAGATAACCAGATATTTTCGTTATGCCCGAGCTACCCAGGGCCCTTCAGACATCGCGGGCCCCTGGGCAATTGCCCAGTTGCCCATATGGTTAATCCGGGCTTGGCCTTGGGTCTTTATGGGTTAAGAGGGTGTTTTTAAACAAAAAGGGTGTTTTTTTTTTTTTCATATTATCTCCATGAAGTGAGTAGTGACTGGTATTAGAGAATGTTACAATGTGAGAAAACATCAAATTAGGAGCATTAAAAATGTTTTTATTTCATAGTTTTCACCCACAATATCAGTAAATACATGTTAAAGAAAAAAATAAAATAAAATAAAAATGTTTCTTTGCTTCAAAAATTAAATGCATGGTGTCCTGCGGAGTGGACATTTTTGCAACCCCGTGAAAAATAGGTTCATAGGAAAATTTTCAGCTGCATTGTTTTTTTCATGCCTAAAGAGGAACGAAAACACTCAGGAAAAAAATCTTGATTAAGGTTCCCGTAATTCATACATGACAGGGTTAAGCACACATTCATAAGACATTATAATGCATTATAAAAGTCATTACAACAGTTTATGATCATGTGCAACAACTTACACCAAGGTTAATTTTTTTAATTAAATAATTAATTTATTTATTACTTTAAAGTATTATAAGTGAAGCCTAATGTATTATAAATTCAGCTTTCATAATGTTTTCTACATCCATACCAAAGTGACAACAGTGTTTGTAGGAAGACTCTCAAGTCCTGGGTTACAGAACACATTATAACCATCATAACAATTAACCATTGCACATTAAATGTAAATTAAGCTTAAGGTTTGTTCTTGAAAGTGCATGGTTTAGTTCCTCAGATGCTTGGTTTTAAGTTTAAAGTTCTCGGATAAACATTGGGAGATTTGGATTCTGGCAGAGAAGCAGTGTGAAGGAATTTAGTTTTTTAGGTGGGGAACTTTTATTAGGTTTTGTCACTGGTCCTTATATCCATCTATTTTAGGGATTTAATTTTTATTAAAAAAAAAAAAGTATGTGTTTGAATTAACAAAGATTTAGAGCTGCCACATAATTTTTTATTTATGTACAAAGCAACATGTAGCACTTCTATTTACTGTCTCTGTTCTTTTAATGTTTTGTTTTTGCAAAATAAAGTGTTATTAAGAACACTTTGATGTATAATTTTTGACTTACACTTTACTTAGAGCCAGCAGATACTGTTCATACATCATCATGCTTGTGTTATAATGTCATACAATTGCTAATTGCTACAATTGTCACTTTCCTAAAAGCTCTTAAAGTCCTCCTCTAACATATTACACTGTCACTTTGGTATGGATGTAGAAAACATTATGAAAGCAGAATTTATAATACATTAGGCCTTCACTTATAGTACTTTATTAACCTTGGTATAAGTTGTTTTACATGATCATAAACTGTTGTAATGACTTTTATAATGCATTATAATGTCTTATGAATGTGCGCTTAATGCATTATAAATTAGACTTTCAAAAAAAGTGTTACCACTTTGATTTATTTAGTGGTAGTACACATATTGTGACAGGGGTAATGAAAATCAACAAACAGACCACAAAAAAAAAAAAAAAAAAAACTTCATATGACATTGACATTAGGCAAAACAAAGACGGGTACAAACAGAGCAAAGTTATAATAGTTTTGGATTTTTCATTATAGTTTAGTTTTATTTAGTTTTGACTTTTTTTTTTCTCTAATTCAATTAGTTTTAATTCGTTTTTAGAGCAGGTTTGCTAGGTTTTATTAGTTTTCGTTATTTTCTACATGCTTAGTTTTAGTTTCTTTATATCTTTTCTCTTCTTCGCCATCAGATTCAAATAAATCCCAGACAGGACTCTGCTGCTTTCTCCCAACTTTAGTCTCCATGTTTCCAGGTAGAGTGGGGACCAGAAGACGCCTAAACGACAAGTGACAAGAAGTGACGGACCGTTAAATATCATATGGTACCAGCAGCTAAAATTGCTTGAAGGAAATAAATCGATTTTATATCAATCCGACATTGACAAAGACAAAAACGAAGGGAATTTTATCCATAATTTTTATACGTTTTAGTTAGTTTTGTAAACACACAATATAGTTTCAGTTAGGTAGCGTTTTTTTCTTTTAATTATAGTTTTTATTTATTTCAGTCAACGAAAATGTTTTTACAATTCTAGGTTTCATCATTTCGTTAGTTTTCATTAACCTTGAAACAGAGGACGTGCGTGTGGATGTATATATGTGTGATTATTCATGGTTATTTTATGCAAGTTGGGCATATTCAGGTGGAGACAGAAGAGGGAATGAAAACAAAATTGACAATCTAATAAGTACAAGGGTCAAAAGCGAGAAATTAGTAAAGGGTTTTAAATAATGGTATAGAAAGAAGCTTAAGGGAAAAAAGAGGATAGAAAGGAAAGAAGGGAAAAAGAGATAAAAAAACGAAAAGCTAAATCAGTAATCCCAAATATAATAATACTGACAGCCGTTACATTCTTTTTCCTCCTCCTCCCCCCTCCCCTCTTTCTCCTCCTTTTTCTTACTTTCATTACCGTTATCATAATTCCAATTTTCTAGGTTTCTATAACTGACTTTCAGTTTTGGAGGAGGAAAGACCAAGGATCTATGCTCCGCTCCCGACAACCCTGAGGTGGCAGCCAACCCTTTACTTACCCAAAAACATCTGCTCAGACTGACTGGAAATGAAATTAGATTCTTTATTTGTCATTTAAACATTTCCATCATAGATGTAATGTAAAAATGAAATGACGATGCATTGGCCTAAAAAAAAAAATAAATAAAAAAACAAAACTCACAGATAAAACACCTATAGGCAGAATAAAATAGTCAGTAGAAAAATACATAAAAATCCATAAATAAATAATGCACATAATAAAATTTGTAATAAAAGTACAAAAATCAACACTAATCTGATGTGGAAAAGTATTGCAATGAATATAGCCCAAGTTAATTAATACTGCACAGTGTAGTTGAGATCAATTCATATATTGCACTGTTTATCTCTGACACTTGTGTGTGTTTATCAGTCTGACAGCAGTTGGGTAAATGATTTATTCCCTCGCTGGGAATTATAAAAATGCAAATCCATGCTTTCAGCTGAAAGTATTATCTTTGTTGGCTCACACTTTGCCAAAAAGTGTAAACTAATAGGATTGTTCATTTATCTTTATGTTTCCTGTATGAGACACAATATAGATTGGATTTAGACTTTGTTGCTTCTCATCTTAATACAATAAACCTTTGTGAATATGAGGATTCCTAATGTCTGCAGACAAATAATATTCAAGTATATGGCAACTTGAGCAGATACCTGAGAAGGGATATAAGTAGGGTGACCAGGTATCCTGCTTTGTGTGGGACTGCACGGCATTATGACCATTTTTTCCACGTCCTGCAGATTGAAACGATGTCCCGTATTTGATTGGCTCTGTCTCTCCAAAGTGCAGGGCAGTCGCCTTTCGCTAAACATGACTTACATTTTATAGCGGAGAAAACGTGATCACCATTGGTTGTGTCCGCTGTCAATCAACCAACATACACGTGGGGTCAGGAGTCCATCAACCTGTCACCGGCGTCCTCTGAGCTCCGCCCACTGACACACAAAAAACAAAGACAAAAGCCTCAGGTACTGGCATGCAAATATAGAGGGTATGCACGTGACGCCACCGCTAGCGGAAGTCACCGCGGTTCCGCCCACTGAGTGGCAGAAAGAGGGAGATGAGTAGCGGCTTTGGCTTGAATACTGCGAAAACTTTAGAACAATCTAAAAAATGGTGCCATTGATCGCACAAATAGGTTTAAAAAGCACTCGGAGCTATCGTTTTAGCGGCGACCTAAAGCCAAAGACTGAAGAAGCAGATGGATCGCTGCGATTCGTAGAAATAACTGTAATCCAGGGAACGAAACCTGGATTTGTGTCAGGTAACGTTAATTTATGCTGTTTTCTTGCGTAAAATCATACCTAAATTTACATATCGTTTTGGCTAACGTTATTTCTTAGTAAAGCTCTTAATGTTAGCATCTGTCATTTAGTTCTCTGTCATATATTTCATAACTGAAACGTTTTTGTCTTCAGTTGTGTGATTCTGAACCTTGTGCTCTACATAATTTGTAAACTAGCTTAAACTGAGGCTAACCTAGTTTTCCAAATAAGGGGGTACTCTAGCACAAAGCCGTTGTAGCTGTGTTGTACACTATATTGCCAAAAGTATTTGCTCACCTGGCTTGACTCACATATGAATTTAAGTGACATCCCGTTCTTAATCCATAGGGTTTAGTATGACATTGATCCACCCTTTGCAGCTATAACAGCTTCAACTCTTCTGGGAAGGCTGTCCACAAGGTTTTGGAGTGTGTTCATGGGAATTTTGGACCATTCTTCCAGAAGCACATTTGTGAGATTACACACTGATGTTGGACAGAAGGCCTGGCTCTCAGTCTCCGCTCTAATTCATCCCAAAGGTGTTCTATCAGGTTGAGGTCAGGACTCTGCAGGCCAGTCAAGTTCATCCACTACAAACTCTGTCATCCATGTCTTTTTGAACCTTGCTTTGTGCACTGACGCAGTCATGTTGGAACAGGAAGGGGCCATCCCCAAACTGTTCCCACAAAATTGGGAGTATTTATTTATTTATTTATTTATTTATTTATTTAACCTTTATTTAACCAGGAAGTCCCTTGAGATGAAATCTCTTTTTCGAGGGAGACCTGACCAAGAGGCACATCAGTACAATACAAATGAAGTAACAGAGGATAAAACTACATACAATTAAGACAACATAAAATAACTAGAAACATCAAAGCTAAAAACCAGTTTAAGAATAGCAGTTACACACTTCTGTTAAACAGTTTGATAGAAGAGATTTGAATTCACTCAAGGGAATGAAATGCTGAAGCTGAAGTGAGTTTTGCAAATTGTTTCATGAGCAAGGAATATGAAACTGTCCAAAATCTCTTGCTTCAGCATACCAACAGATTTTGGATAATGTTATTCGTATTCATAAGCTCGACAATAAGATGCACATTGTGTAAAACTCCAGACTTTGTTCCAGCATTATGCTTACGTGTCCCACATTGTCCCACACAAACACACCCCTTGTCCCACATGTGACTTGCAAGCACCTGGTCACCCTAGATATAAGTTGTAGTCCTGCTTTTAAATATTTAAAAAATAACCTTAAAGGAGTGATATATTTTTTTTTAAATGGAATTATGCATTTTCAAGCATGTCCCTGTGGTCTACACAAACAGTAAATGCTATGCTTGGGTCTGAATTCTTAATTAATTCAACCCTATTTCTGAGTAATGACACCAGAAAGGTCGTTTTGAGCGCTGGCCCTTTAAATGCAAATGAGCCACTTCGCCCTCCAGGTTGTTGGCTGTACTGCTCTGTCCCGTTCAACCAACAACTGAACATTTTAGGTAACTGGCTCGAAGTTTGGACATATTTTCAGTACGGACTACAACCGCTGCTGCTGACAAACAATTATGTCGTACTCCGAGAAATGTTCGTTGGAAGTCTTGATCTTATATGCGCAAATGTCGTGATGTAACTAGTTATAAAACGTAACAAATTAAGAAGGAATTAAAACAGATTGTAGAAATCCACTCGATTTTTGCCAAAATGAATATAAAGATCGCTTTGCAGCACCTGGGGCGTTCAAATTCAAACTTTATGAACTATTTGGGTCCAAATACACAAATAAATGAACCAAAGACTAATAAAAGTAGGTTTAGCAAAATATGACCCCTTTAAACTATCATTAGTGTTTAGAATGAAGACTCCCCTACACTGGATTACAAAAATAGGCACTTAATTTACACCAACCGACTGAGAAATATATGTGAACACTAGAGGGAGTAGTGAGTCACTCTGCTGGACTACAGGAAAACTACAGCCACAGGGCCTTGGACCAAAATATCAGACCAGATGGGATGAGAACCACACAGAAACAACTTTTACAATCAAAGAAACGAGCAAAGTGATAAAAACTAGAAACACTGTTTTCTCCACTGGACACAGCTGTAAATGAAAAGAATGGAGTTTGATGATGAAATGGCAGCGTTTTTTCTACACTGGTGAGTTTTATTATGAGGCTTATGAAGGTATAAAGTTATTCTGGGATGTTATTATATTAGCTAAGTTTGTTGGTCCATGGCTCAGACTAAACTGTGACAGTTCTGACCTTGTTGGATTCCAAACAGATCTTTAGTTCAGATATTGACAACACAAACTGTACAGAAAACAGAGGTGATCTGTGGTTTTACCGTTTCTCTTTTCAGTCTAAAAACAGAGCTATAATGGAAAGTATCAGTGGATGCAGCAGGTGAAGATTATAAGACAGTGTTATTTTTTTTAAAAATATTTTTATTGAAAAATATGGTATATTTCAGGAAATACAAATTTGACAAACTGATAAATGTTATAGTTATTGTTTTGTGCATCACAAAAAAAAAAAAAAAAAAAAAATCAGAAATCAGAGACATACTTAACCTTTTTTTGCAAACAAAGCATACAAGAAGTAAGCAAATATACACAGAAAATAAAGAAGTAAAATTAAAGATATAAAAAGAAGATGTGGATTTCCAATGAAGGAGAAAGTGCTGTTTTGCCAATAATGAAGTGAAAGCGATAACATCCAACTGGTTTGAACTGTATCTGCTGTAATCTTCTGGACAACCAAATATGGCAATATGTGGAGATCATTTACAGTGACTGAAAGCAGACCGTGTTAGTTTGACCGACTGTCAAAATAAGTGGCTAAGATTTACTTTGAAGAAAAACACAGCTATACACTCTATGTTTGTTTCAGCCTTAAATTACAATATAGTCAAAGTTTCTAACGATGTTTTTGCTCAGTGAAGCCACAAAGCACTGCCTTACTGAAGTTTAAAGACAGCTCCAGCTGCTTCATCTAAACCAGGGGTGTCAAACTCATTTTAGTTCAGGGGCCACAACTATCCAAACCACATGATGTGAATAACCTGAAAAAACTTAAATTTCTTGAGGAAAAATAAGTGCAATTTTAACAATATTACACCTCAACTTACCATTTATACATGCATATTATGGATCTACAAAGGCACAAAATATTTAACCCTTTCATGCACAGTGGCCACTACAATGGACAGCAGTTCAAAGGTGTTCTCTTGTATTTTCATGGGTGTTGTTGTTTTAGTTCCGATCAGCCAACACAGTGGACACTTATGCATCAATCCATAGTACACTGACATTCAGACCATTACTGTAACTGTGCTGTTCTAGATAAACCTGATCTGCATTAACGTGTTTGATGGTAAAAAATTATGAATTGTTAAACAACAAGGTTTTTTTTTTTTTTGCATATTATATCCAGGTATGTTAAAATGTGAGAAAACATCAGATTATCAGCATTTATTTCATGGTTTTCTCACAGTATATCAGTCCAATCACTGTAATATATCATTCCATGAAAACAAGATCATAAAAAAAATCAATCGCATAGTTTTTTTTTTTTTTGTTTTGTTTTTGTTTTTTCATGCTTAAATGTTTAGAATAAAATCTTGAATAAGGTTCTCATAATTCATGCATGAAAGGGTTAATAACAGGAAGAATAATGTTAAAATTTCACTTTCAAAAGTTCAGGTTTTTCACATTTTATTGTTAAAGGATAGTTTGTAAATGTTAATATTTTCATCATTTAATGTAAGTTTTTATACTAAAACTAAGAGAAAAATTTGGAGTTCATTATTTATAGGCATAATGTTATATGTTTTTCACATTAAACTAAGAACATTTGGAGTCAATATTTATAGGTTATTATGCTATTATTTTAGTTGAGATCACATTGTTCTGTATGTGGAACCTCAACTTAAACGAGTTCGACATCTGTGATTGTTAATATCTTAAAGTGTAATTTTTGCGCTTTGCAAATTCATCCCGCGGGCCGGACTGGAACCTTTGGTGGGCCGGTTTTGACCCCCAGGGCACATGTTTGACACCCCTGATCTAAACAAAGAAACACAAGACATGAAAAGCCATATTTGGATTATAAATGTCCACAGATGTGCAGATGTAGTCTGTGTGTAGGCCTGCAGATAAACACACACTGGTGCTCTTCAAAGTGTACATGTGTAAACTCCTTTTAGTAGATTCCATGGATACTGTACCTGCACAGAGACCATGGACAGAGCAGTGTTTGCTGAATGTGGCTTCAAGAGTTCACCCTTAGACACACTGTTTTTTAATCACCACCTGAAACTGTCACGCCCAGACCCACTTCCACTCATCGTGGAGGTGAGTTAGGCTATATTCAGATCGGATTTGTCTCAAGAGCGACACATCGTACATTATTTGCAAATGATTAGATTTAATTTTTGTATCCATTGTCACTGTTATCTTTGTATTCCTTCCAGGTTTTCTTCACCGCAGAAGCCTCACCGCAAAGTTAAGGTTAAAGGTTAACTCACTTTATTATCCTTTTGGAAAATCAATTATTGCGCACACAATACCCAGCATTAGCATTAGCCATTAGCAAATTCAGAGTCGTGAGCTGCCATTGAATACGCTCGGGGACCAACTCCAGATTTTCATCAGTACCTTAGACAAAAGCACTGACAGGAGAGTTCACCTACATGGACCTGTTTTTATGGCAAAGGAAACAGACTCTTTATTTCAGCATCAGTCTGGGACTTTTGTTTTCTTTAGGTGGTCCTACATGGTGCTAGGATCAGAGTTGGGGGATTTTATTTATTTATTTATACCTTTACTTAACTGCACTACAAACAAAAAGTTAAGGATATTTTTAGTTTTTGGGCTATTTTTTTCAGTTGGGATTCTTGCACAGCGCTTTTTACTTTTTTTGCGTGTGAATTGAGACATTTTTTTTAATGACCAGACACGGTTTTATTTACAAATGACAAAAAAATTTAAAAAAAACTTTTTGTTTGTAGTGTATGTTGTTCCCATTGACATAGGGGAGCTCGTTTTCAAAGGGAACGGCAGCGATACGGTCACATAATTACAGTTTACAATAACAAAAGCAGTTGCAAACACAGACACAACATATATAATGAATCGAAACATTTACAGTAGGGATGCACCGATACCAATACGAGTATCGGGCATCAGCTCCGATACTCAGTGTGTATACTCGTATTCATACTCGTAAAAGTAATCCGATACAACTGCACCGATACCACTTACGGCCATGTGACATTCACAGTTCAGTGCAGCAGGTACGCAGCGGTGGAATAATGTGTGGGGAGTGTGAAGAGTGTGGAGATTTTTCAAAATAAATGACAGTGATAAAAGTAACGCTGACTGCAAGTAACGTTAAAGACACAGACAGATACAGACGCAGCGTTCTGTCCATCCTCTGCGTACATTCCATCCGTTTTCCAGGTGCTGGCGGATGCGTACCCAGACGGAGAATACCAGCGGGAGTACGGAGTGGTGTGGACCGCCACCAGCGGAAGTGAAAATTAAACTTATCACTCATTTCCCTACCTGCTGAAGCTAAACTTTTAAACCTTACCAGAGAAAATGCTGCAATATTAGTATCACATTAGTGTGATACTCTGACCACCACTGAACATTCAAATGCATTCATACACCAGTGTGAGTGGCAGCACTGGAGGCAAGGTGGGTGAAGTGTCTTGCCCAAGGACACAACAGTACATGGACAGAGTGGGATTTGAACTGCCAACCCATTGGTTATTGGACAACCCACTCTACCATCTGAGCCATGGCCGCCCCCATCCAATCATTTTGAGTGCCCAATCAAAATGACTGAACGGTGATATGTCTATCAAGCCATTTGTCCCTCCCCCCTCTGCGCGTACCCCTCTTTGTGCATGAATCGTGCGTTCTCAGAGGTTTGGAGCACTTGTACATGAAATGAAGCCAGAGCCAGAGTTTGGCTATATTAACTATATTAGGATGGAAAATTCACTGGCAAACTGTTTTGTCTCTAACATAAATCAGTAGTAAATGTAACGCAAGTCAGATAGGTATGAACTGGGGCTGTTCTGTAAGAGCGGGGGTGTTGGAGGAGACTGAATGAGGTATGCATGGAACAGGGCCGTAGCCAGGATCGGACCCCAAGCCAGGGCTGAACGGGGCCAGAGCAGGGGACGGAGCCGGCCAATTGTTGCTGTGCAGCGCTCATAAACCCTTGGGAACAAGCATTGCATGTGCCAGTACTCTGGAGGCGTCTGAAGAAAGGGGTTTGGACTTTTGAATTGTGTATTTTCAAAATGTAGCTTGCTCAAACTGTTTTTCTAAGATCTCATACCACACTTTTAATATAAAATTTAAATTAAAAAAAATATTTTGGAGCTGCCACAAAAGTAGCACTGGGTCTTTATGGGTTAATGACTTTTAAAGAAGCATCCAGTCATTACTGGTGAAGAGTTTCCTTTCGCCTTTCATCTTGTACCTTATATAAGAAGCTCTTCACTGCATATTCTGCACTCAGAGCAGGCACTCGCACATATAGCTTTAGATGTGACTGCACTGTCATCTCTAACGGAGAGCAGTCATTCACATCCTTATTCTATAGAGGCTGTCGGAGGAGCTTCTGAGAGAAAGTCAGTAATTATAGTGGCGGTAGATGGGGCATGCTGAAGGACAGAGAAAGTAAATTACACCACTTCATCATAGAGTAACTCTGCAAATCAACGCAACACACAAGACAGATGACTTCTCCATAAGTAATGCTGGTGGTCTGAGGCCTTTAAGTTTTCAATATGACAAATGGCAGCGACAGTTTTTTGTTCCTAAAACTCCGCCTCTAAATCAATTGAAGCTTTCTCAGTTGATTGTGTCGATTATAATCACCCATATTTCCCCACAATGTAAAAAGTCATAAAGCGGAGACGATTTGAGATAGGCTATTAAAAGCATCTAATGGAGTGGGACTGCAGATAAAGAAGTGCGGATCTGAAGAGCAGTGACTTTATAAAGAAGTTAAGGAGGATGAGTCTTGGGCAGTGTGCATGTTGAGAGCCCCTTGTGTAACCATGCAATGCAGAAATCTATAGCTTTGATACCCTGAGGGAGAAGCATAAAATATACCTTTTACCCCAAAGTGCATGACGCATTTAGTGTGAAATTGGCTGGAGATTTCTTGGTGAGGTTGCTCCTTTAAGTGAATACCAAGGTAAGTCTATCAAGGCTGCACACGGTCATGGATATTTATCTGTAACTAATGTGAGTGTGACTGTTATTGACTGTATAAAAGAAATGCCAGTGATGTTGGATGAGGGTTATTTTAATAAACCAGAACTGACATTGAAGTCTAAAAGTAAATAAAAGCCCTACTGCATGATGTAACACAAAGTAACAACAGAAGTGCATAGAAGGCAGTGTTTTTCAACCATAGGGTCGGGACCCCACATGAGGTCGCCTGAAATTTCTAGTAATTGATAAAAATAAAAACAGAAATTTACTAATAAAAAATATGTGGTGAGTTGACAGAGACAATCCCAATACATAAAAGACATAAACTCTGAAGCTGAAACGGAAGCACTGTGGTTCTGTTTATCTGTCAAATGTTCATTGTGGTCGGTTTCAGATGCTGCAGCTCTTTCAGCAGTCCCAGTCTTGTCCCCCCTCCCTGTACACTAAACAAGTCCAGAGGATGGCTTCATCAGTTCTTAACAATGACTCCCATCCTTTACGAGGTGAATTTCAACTCCTTTCCTCTGGACGGAGGTTCTTAGTCCCAAGGTGCAGGACACAGCGTTATAAAAACAGCTTTGTTCCTGTCACTGTCACTGACCTCAAAAAGAAATAGTGACATTGCACTTTACTAACTTATTTAGTTATTTATTCCATTTATTTGCTCTATTTATTATTATTGTTATTATTGTGACTTCAATTTTTTTTTTTTTTTTTTTTTTTTTTTTTAATTGTATGTTCTTTTTCTGTTTTTTATCCCAGATTGTTTTTATCTTTTCTGGTTTTTATTGCATCTTGTTTTTATTTATTTGATCTTACCTATTTTATTTACTTATCCATGCTGCTATACCGATGAATGGTGGAACACTGAGCACTTTTTGTTTTTGTCCTGTCTTTTTGTCCTGTCTGTAAGCGTGATCAAGTGCCTGTCTTGCATGTTTAATGTATGTGTTGTTGTAATGCCAAGGCAATCACCTAGACTGCAAAACAAATCTACCTATGGGTATAAATAAAGTAACCTTGACCTTGATAATTTATAGTTTGAGTTATTGTTTGTTCAGTATTAATTGTCAGCCTTGTAAATCCAAGCTGGACTGACTGTACATATCCTGACCAAGGAAAATAAAATCCTCACTTTGTGCAGTAATCTACACCTGGCTTTACTGCCTCCGTCCATAATAATATACATTATATAGACTAAATGTCATCTAAAATTAACATGTATTTGCAACATTCTATAGCAAACTATTAAATGGTCAAAAACAAATGAATTTTAGCAAAAAAAAAAAAAAAGTCACTGTTTTGAATGTCTGGGGTCGCCAGAAATTTATGTCAAATAGGGTCATGAGACAAAAAAGGTTGGGAACCACTGATGCAATGTAAGGAAAGGTAAGGTAAGGTAAAGGTAGAGAAAAAAAACAAAAACACAAAAACAAAAAACTGTTAGCACATAATTACCAGATTTCACATTTCACATTTCCAGTCATCTTCTAATTCTATTATTTATTGTGTGTTCAGTCTGCGAATAATGTGTGCTGAACCTGTCAAATTTACTTACAGCTAAGAACATCAAGCCCAATGAAAAATAAACCTCAGTAAAAGTCCATCATCTTGGTCCAAAACAGGCTTGTTCTTGTGGGTTGCGACAGTTTCCCACTGTAGGAACCAGCATTAATAACCATTATGTCTGGTTAAATCAGAAATATGTTAATAAATTAATTGGCCATACTCACTAACATCATCTAAACTAGGTGGAAAATATCAAGGTCCGTAGAAAATCCCCCCATTCAGCTCCTCATTACTTTGAACTACACCAAATTTCTTTCAGTTATTAAAAGTCTTCTGAGTTCATGACACTTAGAAAAATAAAATACTGGTGTGATATGCTGTTAACAGCTCCTGTGACTTGTGCAAACTTCAAAACCCTGATCCTGGAGAAATTCTGCTTCAGATGTGGCAAGATCCTGGTTGATCATTGTTTTGTTTTATCCCTCATTTTGTACTATAGTAGATAACGCTTAATATAAAACAGCTCTTAAACCCACAAAGACCTAAACAGCCACCGGCAACTAAAAGCATCTACCGCAATACCACTAATCCTATCAAAATTGGAATGATTCAG
Organism: Sphaeramia orbicularis; assembly: GCF_902148855.1. Classification (NCBI taxonomy): domain Eukaryota; kingdom Metazoa; phylum Chordata; class Actinopteri; order Kurtiformes; family Apogonidae; genus Sphaeramia; species Sphaeramia orbicularis. The sequence goes on along the minus strand of NC_043965.1, from coordinate 40,088,492 downwards.
GTAAAATACAGTTATTCAGTTTTTCAGCTGCATCAGTTGTGTGATTGTGTTTTTTGTTTTGTTTTTTTACATTCAGAAGCTCTGTAGTTATCATGAAACACCAACATTGACAAAGTTTGACAAATGTCAGTAGTTCTAAATGCATGTATAAAGTGCAGTTAATACTACATTTTGCTAAAAAAAAAAAAAAAAAAAAAAAAAAAAAAAAAACAATAAAAAAAAAAATAATAAAGGCCACTTTTCAGTTTTGATCATGATCAGTAAATCAAATATAGGAAAATACCAGATTTTTGCAGAAAAATGCAGGGCTAATATTCAAATAAATTAAGTTAAATGTAAAGATAAATTCATTTGAAAGTCATCACAAAAATAGGTGTAGGTCTTTAAGGGTTAAAGTAATCAAATTAAGATTGAATATATGGAAAATAGAACATTTAACAGACTGTCTTTGCACAGTATTAGACTTTTACTAAATAATGATTTGGTAAATAATTATAATACCTGAAAAACTAAAACCAATGCTAAAATTAAATAAAAACTACACAAAAAGTTGCTAATTCTTTAAATTGAAACTATATCCACCAGCACTTGTAAAATTTACTAAAATAAACTGCTAAAAAGCTCAATAAAAATGTGAATAAAAACTAAAGATAACTGAGGTTGATTCTTTACTATGTTTTTTGCACCTGACAGAAACTGTAGCAGTAGCTGCAAAAAAATAAATAAATAAAAAAACACACTCAATACTTCATCAGGGGGATAATTAATTCTAACAGACACCTCAATGTAATTGCGAGGTGTTAGTACCATAATAGACACCAGCCTTATTGTCCTGTATTCATTTTCTCACCTACAGTCTGACCCCTAGTAGCCATTAAGAGACATTACAGTGTTTACATCAGCACACGAGCAAATGATCAAATCCTATATGGAACACACTTTAGAAACTTGTAAAGCCTTTTTTAAATCGCCTAATATTTCTACCATAATGGAGTTTGGAGGCATTCATTTATCTACACTTTAAGCACAAATCGATTCAGAATGTAATAATACTTTAAAAACATACAGACTGGTGCATCTTGTGTGAGTTCTGCAGGAGAGGTGAACACCATTCCTCTTAACCCAGAAGAACCCAATGCTACTTTTATGGGAGTTCCAAAATATATGTTTTTCTCTATATTGAACTTTTCTTAAGTGATTTATCATCATTTATTGTAATCTTATCTTCTGCATTTTGCATATTTTTCCAGTGAAAATCAGGTAATCCCCTATATTTAATTAACAGATCATATAGATGTTCATAAAAACTCAAATTAAAGTTGAAGGTTATTATGTAAGAAACAAAACTCAAGAAAAAGTGACTTTTTCAGCAAATCTATCATTAACTGAAGATATGATGACTAGTTGAATATAAGTATTGGAATGGTGCAAAAGGTCAGGTGTTATGGATCACGTACAAACCAATAGGGTGTCAGAATGGTATATGTTTATACTTCTCATCCAACCACAGTCAAATTCACTTTAACCGTATGGTGTGATTTATCTGGATTTTTTTTTTTTTTTTTTTAATTTTGAATGATGACAAGCCAGAATGAAATATGAGTAATGAGGCTTTTTTTCCAAATGTAAGGAGTAGAAAGTACAGATAATTGCATGAAAATGTAAGGACTAGAGGCTGAAAAATAATTACCCCAGTAAAGTATTGATAACCAAAATTTCTACTCATGGAAGATAAAGTCTTTGTACTTCATTACTCAACACCTCTGTGTGGATGTTCATAAAAACTCAGATTAAAGTTGATGGTTATTATGTCAAAAACAAAGAAAACTGAAGAAAAAGTGACTTTTTCAGTAAAATCTCTTATTAAGTGAACATAAACCAAGTGTCTCCATCCACTGTCATTGATCCAACTCCATGGGTTTTACTGGTGAATCAATGTTGAAGATGACATGTTTCCATGGTAACTACGGAGCCTCTGAACATCCCAATGGGTCATATCTGATGACCATGAAAGATGACAAACTGTAATTTTTACACAAATTATTTACATGTAGTGGATCAACAGGTATTAAACAGTTTAGATCAGTTGATGGTTTTGGTTGCTAGTGGCTGTTTGGGTCTTTATGGGTTAAATGTAATCGCTCTTTTTCTGTTTTGATCAGATGTGGGCATTTTATGGCCTGTGGGCCATATCCAGTTTTGCGGTCATTCCTGTCCGGCCTGTGTGAGGTCACTGGTAAATTAGAAAGTAAATGAAAAAGTACAGGGTGACACAAAAGAACAGGAACTTTTTAACAATCCAATAAAACCAAGAGTGATGGAAGAAAAATATTCTATTCATAGTAATTGAGACCTTAAAACATGCCATTTAAGAAACAATGATGGAATTTTAATTTTTTTTTAATTACTTCCTGTAGATGGCGTCCTCCTGTACGAATGCATTCTTGGAATCTGCTGTTGAGATTCCTCATTGACCGCTGCAACATCTCAGCTGGGATACTGTGAATTTCATCCTGAATTCTCTGTTTTAACTCATCCAGAGTTCTTGGTCGAGTCGTGTACACTTTACTCTTGAGATAGCCCCACAAGAAAAAAATCACAAACGGACAAATCTGGCAATGTGGCAAAAATTCCCGTTTTTTTGGGTCACCCTGTAATTTAAAAAAAATGAAAATTCCATCATTGTTTCTTAAATGGCATGTTTTAACGTTTCAATTACTATGAATAAAATATTTTTCTTCTATCACTCTTGGTTTTATTGGATTGTTAAAAAGTTCCCATTTTTTTGTGTCACCCTGTATTTATACCATGCACACTATTCAAAGGTGTTACTTTTATTTTGAAAATGAGGCTTTTATTATTTACGTATGGACACATATGCATGTATACCTGTGAGTGCGAACAGCTCTAACACATTTAGCTTAAAAGCACCTAAATGTGAGGTTTGCTGGTTAACCCTCAAAATGTCAGCTAATGCCCAAAAAAAGGAAGGGAAGGGCGATACCAGTACTTAATTTGTAAAGTGGGACATAGCTTGATGTCTGAAAACTGCGATCAATCATCACCGAATTTATTTAATAAATTTTCTCTCTCTCTTTCTCTCTCTCTCTGTCATACACAAATTGATGAATTTAGTTTGGTTTATTTCAAATATGCAACAAAGCAAAACAATCCTACTTAGTCATTACAAATGAAACAGATAAGAAAACAAAACAAACAAAAACATATACACGAAAACAAAGGATGCCTTCATTTGCATATTCAAAAAGGAGTGGGAGGAAGTAGAATTTATTTAATCCCACCCCATCTCCACACAACAGTCTATCCTTTAGCTTCCCATCAGCATAATATGAAAAATCAAGTCGCTTGGTTAAGTTAACCTCACTTATCATCTTCACAAACACAAAAAGCTTAACATAGCTTAATGTTCGAAAACTGTGATCAATCATCACCAAATTTATTCAATAAATTCTCTCTCGCTCCTTCATGTAAAAATTGTCAAGACGGAGTGAATGGCTGGACTCAAACGTGCGGTGCTGAAGGGAAAGTGTTTTATTAACAGCAAAATAAGGCTTAACGTGGACAGCATCCATAATATTGGGTTTTTGTTTTGATTTTTGCAGAGGTGAAAGTGGACATGATTGGAGATGTTCACACGAAAGTTGGTGATAATTAATTGCAGTTTTCGGACATTAACCCAGATTAAGCTTTTTCACATTAAGCGTTTTAGACTGTCCCTGTTACATCCACGTTTGCCTTAAAATTTACCTTAACCCTTTCATGCATGAATTATGAAAACCTTAGTTGGGATTTTTTCCTGAGTGTTTTTATTCCTGTTTAGGCATTTAAAAAAAACAATGCAATTGATTTTTATTTTATTTTATTTTTTTTAATGGGGTGGTTTTTCATGGAGTTACAAAAACGTCCACTCAGCTGGACACCATGCATTAATTTCTAAGCAAAGAAACATGTATTTAAAGCCCATCATAAGAAAGTCATATACTGTGTGAAAACCATTCTTTCATTCATTGTTTATTTCGAGCATTTACAGAATACATTCAAATTCAAAATTCCGAAATCATTCATCTACACTTGAAAAGAAGTGGGAAGAAGAAAAACTTGGAGTGGGAAGATGAAAAACTATGAAACAAAAACATTTTTCATGCAGCTAATCTGATGTTTTCTCACATTTTAACATACTCTAATACTAGTTATTACTAACTTCATGGAGATAATATGCAAAAAAAAACAAACAAACAAACAAACAACTTTTTGATTAAGAAAACTGTTAATTATAGTCTAATAACAATTAGCAATTGATTTAAAGCATGTTAATGTAGATCAGGTTTATCAAGAACAGCAAAATTACAGTAACAGTATGAATTACAGTGTATGGGATGATGCATAAGTGTCCACTGTGTTGGCTGATATGCAACTAAAACAAAACCCATGAATATACAAGAGAACAGCTGTAGAATAACTGTCCACTGTAGTGACCACTATGCATGAAAGGGTTAAAATGCATCTGAACACAAGATTTTTGTGCAACTTCGATGGGGAATAAAGATTAATAAGACATATACTAAAATTTTTTTTTTTTTAAATTTCATTTAGGCTTTTTATTTTTTCATAGAGGCTCTGGATCCCTCTCTGGCTGGATCTGGCTCAAATTAAGCCCTGAGTGATACAGAATGTCACGTTTTTAACAAGACATGGACTGCCAAATATTTACTTACAGAAGATTTCAGTGTGCTAGTTGAAGCCCAAAACAGACTGGATTATTCCCACTAAAAACTTCAGTGTATCTTTAGTGTTTTGTAAAACCACTTTTCACTATTTGTTTGTAAAATTAAAAGGCAAGGTTAAAAATTTAATGAAATACTTTATGTATTGTTTCTACTGTTCATTCCTTCTATTTGAACTACTCCCCTATTTCATATCTTTATTTTTGTAGCATATTCTTATTATATTTTGACTATCAGTTGCAATGCAAAACTCTATAATGTACTTTTTACAATGGGAGAAAATTAACCCTTTCATGCATGAATTATCAGAACCTTAGTCGAGATTTTTTTCCTGAATATTTTTTATTCCTCTTTAGGCATGAAAAAAAACAAAACAATGCAGTTTATATTGTTTTATGACCCTATTTTTTAAGGAGTTACAACAATGTCCACTCAGCGGGACGCCATGTTTTAAATTTTTGAAGCAAAGAAACCGTCATCAGAAAGTAGTAGTAGTAGTAATTGTAATTCATTCGCCCATTTAACAAAACATGATATATCCATACAAACAGTTTGGATATTTGTATTAAACATGGGTGAAAAGGCATAGTCTGAAACAACAGCTTATTTATGCCTATTTACAAGAAGGAAAGCTGCAGAAACAAAACAAGATAACAAGATGGCACCATTTTAAACAACAACATAATAAAACAAATAATACAATCTAAGCAAAATCTTAGATTCATACTAATAGTTGGCTTACTTTATCCTAATATTTTATATTTATGGAATACCTTAGTTTAAAACATACTTTTAAATGTGGTGAGTGATGTGCATGTTTTTAACTCTTTATCAAAATTGATATACTGTGTGTTAACTATGAAATAAAAATATATTTCATTCAGCTAATCTGATGTTTTCTCACATTTTAACATTCTCTAATACTAGTTATTACTCACTACATGGAGATAATATACAACAAAAAAAAAAAGTTTTTGAGTAAGAAAATTGTTATTTACAGTCTAATAACAATTAGCAATGGATTTACACTAAAACATGTTAGTGCAGATCAGGTTTATCAAGAACAGCAAAGTTACAGTAATGGTATGAACTGCAGTTCGTGGGATGATATAAGTGTCCACTGTGTTGGCTGATATAGAACTAAAACAACAAAACCCATGGATCTACAAGAGAACAGCTGGAGAATACCTGTCCACTGTAGTGACCAGTATGCATGAAAGGGTTAATATTGACACAGATTCAGACACAACTCAAGTATTTCATGCAGCCCTTTGGAAAAAAATCAGTTACCCTGTGGTTTTGATGATGGAGGTGGAGGACACTGTCTGACACATTACTGAAAAAGCTCCTGTATGTCTTCATCTGGGTTTAGAGCTGCTGACTGAAGACCAGAGGAGGGGTCACTTTATTTTCACACTCAAACCATTCAGTGACTTAAGGAGGAGAAAACTCCCATCAGGCTTTTCCTCCCGTCTGTGTGATCTGACAGGAGAGCTGATGTACAATATGAAGCATTTAGACAAAACTTAAGCTTACTTCAACCCAATACAGTCATTAATATTTCAATTTGTCACATTTTTTACCTTAACCTCTTCTTTTTTTCTCTCTTCTGTGCCCACTAACATAAGCTGAGGGTTTTCCTTCTATAAAAGTACACTGAACAAAAATATAAATGCACCACTTTTGTTTTTGCTCCCATTTTCATGAGCTGAACTCAAAGATCTAAAACTTTTTCTATGTACACAAAAGGCCTATTTCTCTCAAATATTGTTCATAAATTTGTCTAAATCTGTGTTAGTGAGCACTTCTCCTTTGTCCTTTGCTGAGATAATCCATCCACCTCACAGGTGTGGCATATCAAGATGCTGATTAGACAGCAGGATTATTGCACAGGTGTGACTTAGGCTGGCCACAATAAAAGGCCACTCTAAAATGTGCAGTTTTACTGTATTGGGTGGTCCAGGGGGGTCAGAAAACCAGTCAGTATTTGGTGTGACCACCATTTTCCTCGCACAGTCTTCTTCATGAATTCTCTGAAACACCTTTGGAGATGGCTTATGGTAGAGAAATGAACATTCAATTCACAGGCAAAAGCTCTGGTGGAGATTCCTGAAGTCAGCATGCCAGTTGCATATTCCCTCAAAACTTGTGACATCTGTGGTATTGTGCTGTGTGATAAAACTGCACATTTTGGAGTGGCCTTTTATTGTGGCCAGCCTAAGGCACACCTGTGCAAAAATCCTGCTGTCTAATCAGCATCTTGATATGCCACACCTGTGAGGTGGATGGATTATCTCAGCAAAGGAGAAGTGTTCACTAACACAAATTTAGACAGATTTGTGAACAATATTTGAGAGAAATAAACCTTGTGTGTACACAGAAAAAGTTTTAGATCTTTGAGTTCAGCTCATGAAAAATGGGAGCAAAAACAAAAGTGGTGCGTTTACATTTTTGTTCAGGGTAGTTTTTCCTCCCTGCTGTCACCTTTGGTTCACACCTGGAGGATATGTTGGGTTTCCTCTACTCTTTTTAAGGTGTTGATCTGAAATTTTGAAGGTAGTTATGCATTATGATTGGCATTACATGAGTAAAACTGAATTGAAGTGAAGTTATTCTTGGTGGTTTTATTGTTTACCATATTTTCTCATATTTTTTATTTCAAACTTTATTACATTTTATTGCTTGAATTTCTTTTTATTTATCATCACTGTGTCATTGTGACCCACTTCTTGGCTTTAATGCAAATGAGCCCTGAACCTCAATATACTTCAGTGGCGGATCTAGAAAAAACAGAAGGGGGGGGGGGGGGTGTCTAAGGTCAGAGCCCTGGTGTGGGTTCAAGGGGGCGAAACAAAACAAAATTAACATAAATGCTTTAAATCACATACAACTGTATTTTTTATTATCATATACAAATAAAATGAATACAGTGTAACCTCACTAATGTGTCGACTGCTGGAACCAAAGCAAAGAGTTCATTTTAATAAGGTTGTCCTCAGTTCTGGCATTGAATTCCATTGCATTCCAAATTGTTTAAAATTTGAAACAACAGGATACAGTAGAGGTATAGGCCCATGTTTGACAACTTTGTGTGATTCACTCAATCACTGGCTGTGTTCCCATGGCAACTCAAGGATATTTAATATTCAGTCCATGCAGTTAAATAGTTTTGGGAAACACCAATGCACTTTTAACTATTTCCGATGCATAAATAGAAAACAGCATATTATTAAGAAGTTTATGATAACATAATCAAGAAATAATTATCTTTATCTGTTTTGTATTATGATAATGATCTCCATACTGAAATTATTATGTGCTATTAGAGCAGAGGTGTCAAAAGTATTCCCATTCATTCCTCAGGTAGAAGTATAGATACTAGGGTTTAAACAGACTTCTGTACAAGCTGAAGTATCAACTCCAGTACTTTTACACTTTTACTGAAGTAAAAAGCTGGTTTCAAAACTACTTAAAGTATAAAAATAAATATAAGGGGGGAAAATGGCATTAAGACAAAAGCTTAGGCGGTGGCACAGGGGTCTATAGTGCACCACACACACACACACACACACACTTCCCCAAAAAACATGTTTCTAAAGGCCATAATGACTATAATGTTATATTTAGTGGTGGGCAGCAATTAAAATTTTTAATCGCGATTAATCGTGTGGATTTCTACGATTAATCACGATTAATCGCATTGTTGTTGGGGGGGGGGGGGGGCGCATCAACAGCATGTATTGCCTTTCAGTGATATTCCAGACTGGAAGTACTCCGGTGATAAAAAATAATTGCACGTCAGTGCTTCCAAACAACTGTGTCCTTCTCAACCCCACCATCTGAAGACATTTAAAATGAAAATGTCCATGCAAAAAACCACTACTTTTACACGTTTATGTCCCCACCAGTGTATTTACAGTTGTGAGTGATTGACAGGAGTCTTAAGCCCACTAATAAGTACTGCTACTAATAAGCCCAATAATATGTGATGTTCAGTTGTTCAAAGCAAGCAAAAGGGGCCCTGAAGTGGTCAGAATAAGTTGCACTAACGTATGTTTTGTCCTTTCCGTGTTACCGTAGTCAGTTCGGACGTAGAACTAACAGACATGTTTCTTTCACTCTGTTTGTGTGGCCCCAAAAACGTTTGCCTGTGAGTATTTTATGTTCAGTTGTTGTAAGAATGAATAGTATCAAATATCTCTGATGTGAACCTTTGTTGCTGGATAAAAAGACGTTGTAAATCTTAAATTAAACTGTAAATGCTAATCGTTAGCGTGTCTATGGATTTTCCCATTCAAGTTAGCATCGAGATAAAATGACTGCTAATACAACATTCACATCGTAAATAAGTAAAGGTTAGTTCAAAGGCTGGCATATTATACCTAAACACAACCAATGAATTTATATAAACTTAGCATGAGCCTGCATAAAGAATTAACAACCCATCTCTGACAGCTAGCATAAACGAATTAGCTTAAGCATGTTAATAACACATTGTAATAAACACATCCAAAATAACGTCATAAACATGTTTCTAACGGCACGTTTGCATGTGAAATTATTTAGCAAACAACAGTATGATTGATACATACAGGTGTTGAACTGCAGGAGTTACACACAGTTTGATTCAGCATTACTTGTAAAGTTCGCTTTTTTCTCCTCTCAGCTGCACATACACACAGCACCGGCGTGTGGACCGGCAAAATAAAAGCATGAGTTTCAAAATAAGAGTCCGTATATGTAAATCAACTAAGACTTGCTTGAAAGGCAGAACAGTAATAAAACGGTGTTAACGTGAGATAAAAAAAATTGTCGACGTTATTTAATGAATGCGTTAACGCGGTAATAACTCGTTAACTTGCCCAGCCCTAGTTATATTAAAATGTTAATGTTGAAACATTTGGGATGCACTAGTCTACCTGTTTCAGCCGCAGATATGAACACTGAAAATGAACGTATTTTAGTCCAATGCAAATGTATTAAAGAACCATATATGTGTCCTACTGAGCATTAACATGTGTTTTATGGAGCAGAAGATATGAGGACTAGTTGAATATAAGTACTGGAATGGTGCAAAAAGTCAGGAGTGATGGATCACATACAAACCAACAGGGTGTCAGAGTGGTACATGTTTAGACTTCTCATCCAACCACAGTTAAATTGACTCTTTGGATGGATTTTTTTTTTTTTTTTTTTACCTCTGAAGGAGGTTGTTTGTCTGTTAGCAAGATAACTCAAAAACTTATGGATAGATTTTGATGAAATTTCCAGGAAATATTGATACTGGCACAAGGAACAAATTATTAAATGTTGGTGGTGATGGGGGGGGGGGGGGGGGTCGCCTTGATGGAGGTCTGCGCTGTCTGAGTGCTTTTCTAGTGTTTTTTATTTGAACGATGACAAGCCAGAATGGAAACAAGCCCAAATGAAATAGGACTAATGAGGCTATTTTTCAAATGTAAGGAGTGGAAAGAACAGACAATTGTGTGAAAATGTAAAGAGTAGAGGTAGAAAGTCAGCTGAAAAATTACTCTAATAAAGTATAGATAATCACAATTTAAACTTATGTAAGGTAACAAAGTATTTGTACTTTGTTACTTGGCACCTCTGATAAAGTATTCTGATGAATTGTTCAGCTCTATGACAGTATTTTTCTGGGGAAAACACACTTTTTGCTCCATGGTTCAGTTCACCTATGTCACAGGTGTCAAACATGCAGCCCGGGGGCTAAATCCGGCCCGCCAAATTGTCCAATCTGGCCCCTGGGATGAATTTTTGAAGTACAAAAATTACGCTGAAGAACTTAATAATCAATGTTGTCAAAATCATTTTAATTCAGGTTCCACATACAGATGCATACATACCAATTAGTTCTCAAGTGGATCAGACCAGTAAAATATTATAATATCCTATAAATAATGTCAACAGCAAATTTTTTCTTTGTTTTGGTGTAAAAAAAAAAAGTAGAATTACATGAAAATTTTTACATTAACAAACTATACTTTTACAAAAAAATTTGAATAACCTGAATAAATATGAAAAAACGGAAATGGTTTAAGAAAAGTAAATGCAATTTTACCAGTATTCAGTTTTTAAATGTTATGTGTATTTGTAGGCAAGCTATAATGTACACGTGTAAATGATAAACTGAGGCAGAATCTTTTAAATTGCACTTTTTTTTAAAGACATTTCAAATTGTTCCCATCATTCAGATTTTTTAGGAAACTTTGTAGATGTAAATATTATCATAATTTAATTTAACTTTTTTCACCGTTTTTACGTACTGGCCTAGCCCACTTGAGATTATATTGGGCTGAATGCGGCCCCTGAACTAAAATGAGTTTGACACCTATAACCTATGTACTCAATGTTATTTTTCATACTACCAGTAGCTACGTTCCCAGAAAATGTACACATGTTCACAGTGAGGATAATGGGAATCACATAATGATCAAAAACAAAATGACATTATGTGTGTTCGCCAAATCTCTCCAGCTGGATTTTTTTGTAGAGTTTATGTCTGTCCACCTGCAAGAGTGACAGTTCAGGGTAATTTCAGCTATCTTCCAACAATCCTGGAAATTGTACATTATTATCCGAGTTCAACACATGTGTTCTTTGCAACAAGTGAGACTGATAATGATCATCCCAATACCCAAAGCTGTTCAGTGACAGATAACGGGCACGGTGTGTGTGTTTGTGTGTGTGTGTGTGTGTGTGTGTGTGTGTGTTCTCTCCTGACTAACATCAAAATCCATGTCCATATTACCATAATCAAAGCTTACGCACATCCTGCTCTCAGGCCATCGAGCTTTTTTTTTTTTTTTTTCTTTAGTTGACGCATTTCATCTCCTTCCCATAATTACTCCACCGGCTGTCTGTAGATCATCATCAGCAGAGAGGAAGAGAGGTGCGAAGTGAATAGGGAGAGATGACCTGCAGGACGAGAGGGAGCTGTTTGCATTCATGCACCATACGTGGATTGAATTAATGTGGCTACTGCTGTCGATCCAGAGACAGACAGGAGAGAAGAGATCTGAGGATGGATGGAGGAAAAACCTGCAGTTAAAGATTTAGACCTTTAAACAGATGTGTTAAATTAAAGACCGAGACGTAAATGTTAAAGAAAGAAGAACCAGCGATCCTTCAAGTTCAGAAATAAGCAGCTGTGGGGGGGTTTGTGAGTTCATTTTTTTTCCACCAACGTCTCGGTTGAAGCTCATTAAACCTGGAAGTAACTCCCACTTGGGCTCAAGGATGTACAGGGTGGGGAAGCAAAATTTACAATATTTTGAGGCAGGGATTGAAAGACAGTGTATGACCAATTAGTTTATTGAAAGTCATGAGAATTTATTTGCCACAAGAAAACTGACATAATAGAAAATGTTTTTATTCTATGTGTCCTCCTTCTTTCTCAATAACTGCCTTCACACACTTCCTGAAACTTGCGCAAGTGTTCCTCAAATATTCAGGTGACAACTTCTCCCATTCTTCTTTAATAGTATCTTTAAGAAAGTCGACATTGCTGTGTGATGTTCTGTTGGTAGCATGTTCTAAAACGCCCCAAATAGCAGAATCCAGAGGGTTTAGATCTGGGCTAGAAGGCGGCCATAAACATGATTCCCAAAAATTGCTAAAGTTGGATTTGTTGCTGTTGTCAACAAGTGTTTTGGTGTTCTTGTGTAAGATTTTAACTTCAAATCATATTTTACTGCATTTCTAATGGTCTTGTTGTTTACCTCAAGTTCAATTGCCATTTTTCTCATGGATTTGGTTGGATCCTTTAGGATTTTGGATTTGAGAGCTTTAATAAAAGCTTTGGTACGTTTTTTTGTTGCTTCCTCCACTTCCAGACTTTCTGGTAATAGTTTTGCTCATAGTCATTCTCTTCTTTCCATTATAAACAGTCTTTATGGACACTCCAACTATTTTTGAAATCTCCTTTGGTGTGACGAGTGCATTCAGCAAATCACACACTCTTTGACGTTTGCTTTCCTGATTACTCATATGGGCAAAAGTTTCTGAAAAGGTATGGATAATAGTGTTAGGTATGATTATGACATCAATATATGTTTGGTTTCAAAATAATTGACGTAGTGCCTGCTGAGAAAAAACAGCTAAATGTTCATTGGAAATTTTGCTTCCCCACCCTGTATAGTCAGGAATGAATAGATGGACAAATGTCAAAGGTTGAGCTCACAAAACAACATTTAGTCATCAAGAATGGAAACACTGATTATGACAATATTTCACAGAAACAGGTACTGGGATAATACGATGTAGAGATGAAATTTTAGATTCAAAAGGTTGACCTCTTATAGCACAGGTGTCAATCGGGATGGGAATCGAGAACCGGTTCTTTTTGAGAACCGGTTCCCAGTAGCTCGGTTCCTTGGAATCGTTTGCCTGCCTTGTTGAGCCACATTACGTAATAAATTCCCATTATGTAATAAAAGTTCAAAATGTAATAAGAATGTCACGTCATCTTGTAATAAAGCCACATTATGTAATAAACTGACGCATTTTGTAATAAACTACGTCAACGCATTATATAGTAAATTTTTTCACATTATGTAGTAAGTTATTACAATTTGAGAAATTTATTACAAAATGCCCTTGACACATTTTTATTTAAAAAAAATGTAATAACATGGTTCATTATGTAATAACAATCCAAATTAATATAATTTCAGAGCAATTTAGAAGAAATTAATCACAGGAGCTACAGGTAATGGAATCAGAACTTTAACCACACAGTTTAAAGATTAATTTAGCACATTAGATTTTCCTGAAAATAAAAATGTGTCAAGGGCATTTTGTAATAAATTTCTCAAATTGTAATAACTTACTACATAATGAGAAAAAATTTACTACATAATACATTGAGGTAGTTTATTACAAAATGCGTCAGTTTATTACATAATGCGGCTTTATTACAAGATGACGTGACATTCTTATTACATTTTGAACTTTTATTACATGATGGGAATTTATTACATAATGCGGCTCAACATGCCTGCTTTACGATTCTGCTTATCGATTCTGCCTTCGTTGTACATGCGCGATGATGTCACATGTACACTGCATTGGTTTGGTCAGAACGTAGCCAACATGGGGTTGAGGCAGAAACGGTCTAAAAAGACGACACCAGGTCCACTTACTTGGAACACTGTCAAAGCTTCCATGTCTTCAAAAGGGTGGAATCCCTCCAATATCCTCAAACATTTGTCCACAGCATGTGAATCATTTACAGGAATTATTATAGGAGTATTTGATTCTCTACTTAGCGGCGCTTGTGAATGTAGCAGCAGAGTGAACGCTGGGCCGGTTCCGGTGTGGGCAACAAATGTCGTAACTCCTCAAATACAAGTTTCCGAAGGTAAGAAGGGAAAGGAAATGAGGTGCACAACAACGGGAGACAAGCCGAGCCGAGTCGAACCTGTTCCACGTAATAGAAATGCGGCAATAGAGGAATTAGTAAAGTGTCTTTTGTTTCACTTTCACTGTTTTCCAGATCAAATGTACTGACACCTAGGTAGCTTTTCATGTCCTATTTGTGGCTCCAATATTTTATTAAAAATTCATTCATTTTGGGATGGCTCAGAACAAGAGTATCATTTTTTTTTTTTTTTGCATTTATCTGAGGTCATCATTAGGTGCATCCTGGGGGGAAATCTGTCAAAATTTCTCTTTTATTATTGGGTCTAAAAAGCTGGAAAAGTGCCAGGTACCAAAATAAACCCAGTTTCAGTCAGGCACTCATTCTTGTATTAATAAATTACATTCATTAATTCTTCCCTGGTTTGAAATAAAATCTCCTTTTTTCAAAAGGTAATAAAACAATATTTTTGTCACAGTATATTGTAAGAGTCTGGACAGACAGGGATGTAAACTCCACTGATTGTTGGTGTTTAAGTGTGAGATGATATTGCTATTTTTTGTTGCTGGGTTGAACTCTTTTACTGCCTGCACATCAGTTTAGAAATGTTAGTTTTATCCGTGTAGAATGAACTGTGTGGGTGATATAGCTTGTTAAGCATATAGTGTTCCACTTGTCAGGATTAAAATGTAATTGGAGACCTGACAGCGAAATGTTATTTTGGCAGCAAAAACAAGCAAAATGAAACAAAAAAGCAAAAAGAAAAAAAGAGTGGATATGGTAGATCAGGGGCTGTCAGGTTTTGAAATACAAATAACTAAAATCATGAAGGTTAAACTTTAATTCGACAGTTTCTTGAACTGTGTAATTATTTTATGCTCATACATTTTCATAGTTTTGATGAGGCATTTATAGGTTACGGCTCAAACAAAATCACACAGTAGCCGTACTTCCACAGCGACTATAAGACCTAAGATGGAGTTTACTTCAAACAGACGAGGCTACAAACACACAACAGTCTAATGGAGAGAAAGAAAATTGTACTTTTATCAAAATTAGCAGCGGGGTTTGATTTCAACAGTCTTCAGAGCACAGGAAAAGTAAAAAAAAAAAAAGAAAGAAAAAAAAGAAATGACTGTCTGCAAATGCAAAAAGCAAATCTATGAAGATATACAATAAAGTGGCCTCCATCAAAACACTGGATTGGGGAAATTGTTTCTTCTGGGGAAATTTATTCTTCTGTACGACAGTGTTTTAATTGAACAGCTGTTTTATGTTTTTAATCTATTCTTGTATTTTTCTTTCATTTTTGTTTTTCCGCTGTAAGTCGCTTTGGAAAAAAGAATCTGCCAAATGCATAAATGTAAATATAAAAAAGGGAACAGATGCACATTTGTCAGTGCCAATCATTACTGACAGTTGGAATATATTTTTGATTTTATCAGTCTGTCAGGTTCACGTTTTTCTCCCTTTGTAAACTTCAAAGACTAATCCTGCCTTCACATGCTATGGGAATTATGGTAAATATTAGTAACAAACTCTGAAATTGGACATGAACGTGACCCCACATCATATTTTCCACTGGAGAACTGGGAGAGCTGCCGAGATGAAAACAACCTTTGAACTTATGAACATGGCAGAGAGTGATTCAGAGCGAATGATAAACAATGCTTTTATTAACATTCTGCCGCTGTTGGCAATCATTTTGCACATTTGTAGTATACCCCCCCCCAAAAAAAAACAAAAACAAAAAAACAACAGAACAACAACAATAATGTAGCCCGTTTAATGAACTCATCCAAAACTGTTTTACCCAAGTAGAAGGTCACAAATTGTGTGTCTGCCATTTTCCATTTCACTACAACAAAAGCACTCGAACACAACGCAAATGTTATTTTGGATTCACAAGTGGAAAGTATCTTCCCGACAGCATGTGAAGGCAGCACTAGTTCATGTAGTTGTTTCCACTGTGTTTACAGTGGGTACAGAAACTATTCAGACCCCCTTAAAATTTTCACTCTGTGAAATTGCAGCCATTCACTAAAATCATTTAAGCTCATTTTTTTCCTCATTAATGTACACACAGTACCACATTTTGACAGAAAAAAAACAGAATAGTAGACATTTTTGCAGATTTATTAAAAAAGAAAACATCAAGTTTTCAGACCCTTTGTTAGTACTGAGTAGAAAAACCCTTTGAGCTAATACAGCCTTGAGTCTTCTTTGGAATGATGGAACAAGTGTTTCTCACCTGGATTTGGGAGTCCTCTGCCAGTCCTCCTGCAGATCCTCTCCAGTTCTGTCAGGTTGGATGGTGAACACTGGTCAAAAGCCATTTTCAGGTCTCTCCAGTGATTCTCCATAGGGTTTAAGTCAGGGCTGTGGCTGGACCGTTCAAGAACAGTCATGGAGTTGTTCTGAAGCCGCTCCTTGGTTATTTTAGCTGTGTGCTTAGGTGAATCTTCAGCCCAGACTGAGGTCCAGAACACTCTGGAAAAGGTTTTCATCCAGGATATCTCTGTATCTGGCTGCATTCATCTTTCCTTCAATGTCAACCAGTGGTCCTGTCCCTGCAGCTGAACCCCCCCCCCCACAGCATGATGTCACTGTTGGGATTGGATTGGGCAGGTGATAAGCAGGGCCTGGTTTTCTCCTCACATACCGCTAAGAATTAAGATCAAAAAGTTCAGTCTTGGTCTCATCAGATCAGAGACTCTTATTTCTCACAGTCTGGGAGTCCTTCATGTGGTTTCATCCAACTCTATGCGGGCTTTCATGTGTCTTGTACAGAGGAGAGCCTTCCATCTGGCCACTCTGCCATAAAACCCTGATTGGTGGTGGTGGTGGGGTGGGAGGGGAGGGGGCTGCAGTGATGGTTGACTGCCTTTTTCTCCCATCTTTCCTCTCCATCTCTGGAGCTCAGTCACAGTGATCTCCGGGTTCTTCTTTACCTCTCACCAAGGCTCTTCTCCTTTAATTGCTCAGTTTGGCTGGACAGCCAGTTCTAGGAAGAGTTCTGGTCATCCCAAACATCTTCCATTGCAGGATTCTGGAGGCCACTGTACTTTTAGGAACCTTAAGTGCTGCAGAAATTCTTTTGTAACCTTGGCTAGATCTGTGCCTTGCCACAACTCTTGGGGCAGATCCTTCGACCTCATGATTCTCATTTGCTCTGACATGCACTGTGAGCTGTAAGGTCTTCTATAGACAGGTGTATGCCTTTCCTAATCAAGTCCAATCAGTTTAATTAAACACAGCTGGACTCCAATGAAGGCGTGGAACCATCTCAAGGATGATCAGAAGAAATGAACAGCACCTGAGTTAAATGTACGAGTGTCACAGCAAAGGGTCTGAACACTGACAGCCATGTGATATTTCAGTTTGTCTTTTTCAATAAATCTGCATAAATGCCTATAATTCTTTTTTTTCTGTCAAAATGGGGTAGTGTGTGTGCATTAATGAAGAATTAAAAATATTAATTTAAATGATTTTAGCAAATGGCTGTTATATAACAGAGTGAAAAATCTAAGGGGGTCTGAATCAGTGGCGGCTGCTCATCTTTCAGAGAGGGGAAGCTCATTGTCGGCTTACATAAAAAAAAAAAGTCGTTATTTAAACATAAATTCGGCCCTCCGCTCCTTTTTAAGAAAATGGTCAGAGACCTTATCGTACCAAGTAAACAAGAAAACGTTGGAATTATGTAAAATTGAAACAAGGAAGTACAATGAGTGTGTTTTATTTACAGTGCAAGAAATGAACAAGTAATTTTGTAGTGGTTTCTCTCTCGATTTCACAGCAGAATGTGTGAAGGTATTAAACTGAACTGTGTCAGTGAAGGAGTAGATCTCAAAATAGCTGTCAGTCAAACGGGATTCAGCCTTTTGACTGATCCTCCAATCAGCACGTGGAAGCCCAGTGTCCAGCCCAGCCGAGCTCCGCCTACAGCTCCATTCACCTCCAGAGACGCCGAGCGTCCGGGGGCGGGACAACATCGTGGCATTTATCCAATTACCGTCCAGTTTTGAGGCAATGAAAAAAACTGTTCCACTCAGTCCCACTGAAGTGCATGGACGCCAAGCGTCTACGGGCAAATGCACTGAGCAGAGATCGAATGAGAAAACAGCGCAAGAGGAATGTATGAGAAGTGAACAACATCGAGTCTGTTGATTTGTGATAAAGCTGATTCTGAATGAACTTATCTGTGAGATGAACGTGTTCTAACACATTTGTAGTCAATGAAATGTCAACACAACCGTACATATTTGACCATTTAATTTTCATAATTTTAGGGGAAGCTGAGCTTCCCTTGCAGTCTATGAGAAATCGCCACTGGTCTCAACACTTTCTGTACCCACTGAATATGCACAAAAGCAACTCATTACACCAATCAGTAGACAAAGTCAGCTTTATTGACAAGAACAGTAGTGCTGATACAAGGCAGGAGCTCGGGGGAAGCTCAAACAGTGCATAACTCAGATACAAAAACCGTCATAGAGTAGTATTCACTGAATCGGTAGCCTGGGGTAATCCCTTTAGTTGTTACTTTAAAAGATGGAAGGAATAAAAAGTTTAGTTTAAAAATGGAAAAGACTGAAGCCCCCCTCCCCCGATAACAGCCTAACATGTAAACTGAGGGTTTTTTTTTTCTTACTTCATATACAGTACAAAACATGCATCCCATGTTATTCCACAACTATCAGTCTTACAATGTACATCGATTGCACAAAATCAAATTATAACCATAAAAAAAAAGAAATTATACACAAACTGTATACATCCGTCACAGACGCTACACGCAAGACATACTATTCCTATTTCTCTGACACCGAAAAACGTCTTTTCGAGCTACCATTAGTTTATACAACAAATAGTACTGTCCTCTGACTACTGGGCTATTTTCAAAACAGCCTGAGGTAAGCTTTAGCACATGAGACACAGCTCAATTTCAAAGGCTAAAAAAATTAAATAAAATGTGATATAATGCCAAAAATGATTCAATATCAACCATCACAAACAAGACAAAAGAAACACTTCGTAAAAAAAGCCAATGCCAAATGTTTTTCCCTTAAATTTTTCTAAATTTTTTGTAAACAAATTCCTAAACAAAGTGCCAAAGTACTCATGATCCCTTCAGCTGACTTCATTTACTTGGACTGACAGGTTCAACCATTAAGTAGTGCAACACAACTCCAACAAATGCAATGATTACAATAAAAAAAAAAAGAGGCAAAAACCCAAAAGGCAAGAAAGGGTAAAATGACCACTCAGTGTTCCCTTTTCTGCTTCCGGCCAACGTCCACCTCGTCCAGCCCGGTGGCCGATCTGGACTGCTGCAGTTCCCGGAGCTGAGAGTGCGTGCGAGGCGGCTGCTTCTTCAGCTTCTCCAGGTGAATGTCAATGGGGTCCAGTTCTGGTTCGGCGGCGGGAATGGGCAGGTACCCGCCGTCCCTGGGCAGGCACATACACCAGCCGGCGCCGGCCAGGTCCAGCTCGCTGTACTCGAACTCAGACTTCTTCAGCTTGAAGTCCACCATGTCGGCCGACTCGCTCATGTCCACCAGAAGGTTCCAGAAGACGCAGCTCAGGATGATGCCGAGCAGCTGAAAGGAGACGGGAGGCAAATCTTATTTCTTCATTCATTTGGTTTCAGTTTCAGTCTTAGGCTACGTTCAGACAGCAGGTCTTAATGCACAATTCGGATTTTTTTGTGAAATCCCATTTTTTGTGTGTTCATTCATATTACAAATTAAATGCGACTTCTATCAGTTCTCAGTAGGGGTGTAAGACAATATCGGTTCTGCAATATATCGCGATATTTCATTTCACAATACTGTATCGTTATTAAAAAGTACTGTAGCGATATTTTTAGGTATTTATTGAAATGCATATATTGTGGAGGTTCATTTTTGTTTTTTGTTTACTTTTTGTTTCTATTTTATTTATTATTATTTAACACTCTTTTATTAAATAATGTTAGTTCCTTTATTGGGATTGTTCAAAAATAATGTTATGATATTACTTATGAACTAATAGAATATGAACATTTGAACAGGATCTTAAACTGTAATGTCTGTAAAACAATATTTAAGTTCTAACACAGGAAAATTTTGTGACATAGCGAAAAATCTTATGTGGTAATACTACTACTATTAATAATAATGATAATAATACAATTAAATTTTGAAAAGTATGTTTATTACTCTACTTATTCCTTCTTTTTTTCCTCTGACCATCCGTTCTGTGAGCTAAGCAGCACCAGACCACTCAGCCTCAGCCATGTGCACTGAAACCCAGTTCTTCTAGAGCAATGCCTACTGTCAGCCAGTACTTAATGCAATGACCTTTACTGATTCCATTAAGCAATAACGTCAGTGAAAGATGCCAGTTCATCTGATGGATTACAGTGCATTTAAGGAAAAAGGCAAGTCAACATAAACTGCTGAATGTGGCAGTGAAATGCACCGCTCCACTGGCTGGTTTTTCCACACCGGAGCTACAACTGACATTACTGACAACAGTTAACAGAGTTATTTAATGGTTTCATTTTATTTACTCTCACAGCTCCAGAATCAAACACAGGTTCACAGTGTTTTTTATATATTTAATTGTTAGTAATATAAAAGTCACACAATGGTGCATTCTAATGCTGAAGTGAAGGTATCCCTCCACCACGTAAATGAGGAGTATGTCTGTTTAGAAAGCTAAACATTTAATTTTAAGGTTTATATATTACTTTACATTTATTTGAAAAGTTTAATCCTTTATGACCTACCCTAGAACAAGTACGCCAGAGCATTGATTTACATTTTACTGCTGCAGAACCATTGTTTGGAGCAGTTTAATGACCTATACATCATTACAACCCTTACATTCTAAATTTTCATTATATTTTTTGTCCATACAAACTAAATAAATTGCTGAAAAGTGCTATAAAAGACAAAGAAATCTTACTTTTGTTTTAACACGTACTTTCCTTTAAAAATGTCTTAAATGTATACCTCAAAAAATATTATATTATATTATATTATATTATATTATATTATATTATATCAGACTTTATTGATCCTACAATGCGGTAAGTCACTGGTCAAGCTAGCATCAAAATAAAGTGCAAGAAAAAATGTGCATGTATGAAGATGCAAAAGACCAACAATATAAAAAATAGTAATAATACTAGTAATACAGCTTTATAGACCATATACATATTTGCAAAACAGTGGAATTGCCAAATCCTTTCATACCACAAGTAAAATGACTTCACTTCCTGTTGTTGTGGGTACAGAAGAAAACCACTGGATATGTCCACAACCTGATTACATCTATTCTGATACAGAAGTGCTGTGAACACCAGATCAGATCTATAAACCACTTGCACTCTTCCTTATAATGTTTTTTTTGTGTACGCTTTTTGCTGGATCTCTGCATTTAGTGGAGAGGAACAGCACTCTGAGACATGTTAAATGTATGATTATATAAGTGTAACTCCTCTGGTTTTATATCCGAAAAGAATTATTGCTCTGTCTGATTTGGTCGGAATTCTACTGGAATCTAAAAGTAGATACACAAATGGCAGCGTGGGTGTTCTCATAGGTTTAAAAAAAAAAAAAAAGTTAAAATATTGCAATAAATGTGTTTGCATGCACACAATTTCCCTGATTATAAGGTGTTCCCTGGTTTTGGTTATATTTGGGATATGGTGCTGACAGATGACATACAGAGAAATCCAGATAATTCATATTTCTGTTTACATGATTAACCCATAAAGACCCAGTGTTACTTTTGCAGGAGTTCTCAAATGAATTTTTCTCTCGATTTAACATTTCTTAAGTGATTTACAACCATTTATTTAAATATTATTCTCTGTATTTTGGATTTGGAAGTGAAAAGTTGAGGGTTATTATATAAAAAAACAGAGAAAACTGAAGAATAAGTGATTTTTTTAACTAAAATGTATCATTAACTGAACATAAACCAAGCATCTCCATCCACTGTCACTTATCAAACTATGGGTTTTACTGGTGAATCAATGTTGTAGAAGATGATGGTGTTTCCACGGTAACTACAGAGCCTCTGAACGTCCAAATGGGTCATATCTGATGACCATGAAAAGATGACGAACTGCATTTTACACCAATTATTTACATGTATTGATTGGATTAGTGGATCAACAGGTATTAAACAGTGTAAATCAGTAGATGGTTTTGGTCACTGGTGGATGTTTGGGTCTTTATGGGTTAGTATTAGATCCAGGTTGCTCACTTCTGCTGCTGTTTGTGCAAAAACCTGTCATGTCTACAATATAATATATTAATTTAATCTGACATTTCAGTAGGTGTTGCTGAAATTAAAACACAAGGCATTACTTATGGATTGGTTTTACTGGTATTCATATATTGCCAGCAGTGGGATCAACAGGTAAACCTCCATTAATTTTGGCACCGGTACTGTTTTAGTACAGACTTGAAACTGTCAGCTTTTCAGAGCCTTTTCCATTTCATCTCCAGAGAATATTACTTTTTTTCCATTAGTGAAAGACAAAAATAAGATGCCATTTCCATGTTTGGATTTCTGTTCTGTCATTTTGCACCTGTGCAGTAATCCACAGTGTCAGTTAGTGGGATAAGATGGAACAGAATCCTGAATACAATCAGGCTCAGACAGACAGTTCCACTAAAACCAGGATAAGGTAATATCTAGAGGACTGAAATCTCAATATGATGTTTGTATGCGTAAACACATAGTACCTAAAAACCCAAGAGAACCTAGGATGCTGATGTGCAGGTAAATACAGTGTATGTGGGTCTGACTGAGCGAAAGTGAAAATAAACATGAAAAAGTAAATTTGCACACATTGTTTATCAAGTGGGCTCATTTTTTAGCTAAAGATCTCTATTTAGTGGAACCGTTATCCTTTTTAAAATACCACTTATAGAAAAAAGTTAAAACGCATTTTATCAATTGTACTTTTTACATCATCACCATAGCTCGAATTTGATGCTAAACATTCTATCTAAAAAATTGCAAAATTTATTCAATGACGATTTCGCCAAAACTCGTTTTTTGATTAAAAGTTTTTGTGCTGGAAAGAGGTGGTTCTTTGGGTGTAGCGCAAATGGTATATCACACAAAACTGCAATGGAAATACCTTTTTCCAATAAAGTAAATAATTAGAGAGACATAACCATAGGAATTTATAGGATGGAAAGAATATCCTTCACTGTAAATTTGAAGATGGATTTTTTTTGTGCAACACTGGGAGGGATGGATGAGATATCTGAAGCCTTTGAGATGACTGCATGAATATGAACCCAAAGTTCTCTGAAGGAAATATGCTTTTGTGTTTTTATTCATCTTTATTTATACATTGATTCTTTATTTTGAGATCCTGTATGCCAAGACAATGATGAGCTGCTGTAAATGTTTTTGTTTAGTTTTTTTTTTTTTTTTTTTTTTTACACCCACTCTCTGGATGTGTATAGTTTGTGTATTTGTCTGATTTTTCAATGTTTGAAAAAAATCGAAATTCTTTCAATAAAAAGAGAATTAAAAAAAAATAAATAAATAAAAAAAAAAAAAGGAAATACCTTTTTCCGCAACTAGAGTCGTGTGAATAAAAAAGACCAGATGTTGACGGACGTTACAACAAGCAAAGAAGAAGAGTTTTAAAAGAAACATGGCGCAGTATGTGTGGACACACCAGGAAACTGAATCATTTTTTAATTTAGTACGAGATAGAGGGGTAATATATAATAATAATGAATATATCTGTAAATCAACATGATATTTACGTTTATTGTCATGTTTATAGCATAACTTCTCGTGTCATCTCGCAATAATAAATAACCGAATCATTGCATTTGTGATTTGATGGAAAAACCAACATTACGCACTTCTGTTTTTTTGACATTTAGGAAATATCGGTAAAGTTTTGCGCAGATGTCCAATGGAAAAGCGACTATTGATATATGGGTCCAATCAAGCAAAAGGGAAAATCAACATGAAAAAGTAAATTTGCACAAATCATTTATCAAGTGGGCTCATTTTTTAGCTAAAGATCTCTATTTAATGGAACTGTTATCCTTTTTAAAATACCACATATAGGAAAAAAAGTTAACACCGATTTCTATTGTACTTTTTACACCATAGCCATAGCTTGAATTTGACACAAAAAATTATATCTAAAACATTGAAAAATTAAAAAAATCAATCTGTTGATAATATAGATGATTGCTAAGTTTCAAGGATTAGATTTTCATTATTTTGTGAATATTACTGATATTTATATTTGTGAGTTGCTTAAAAGGCCCTGTCCATGTGTTACCACAAAAATACCAATCTTTAATTTTCAAGTTACTTATAATTCAGATATTTGAGTGAAACTTTCAGAAATTAATGATCTTTTCATACATTCTGGGTGATGCATACAATGGTAAAGAGTTGTCCACGTGTTACTATGGCAACCTGTCCACATGTTACCACATTCTCATGTCAATAAAACAGACTTTTCAATATTTTACTCCAAAATTTATTTTCAGCATAGTTGAACATAATAATCTAAAATGTTTTATCCTACTTGGTATCAATTTCTTTCGAGAACCGCATGTTTTGAATGTTTGCGTAAAGCTTAAAAAACTGATGTCTGTTTTAAGTTTTCGTGTTACCGAGCGGTAATTTGACATTTTTCACTTAAAGATTTTATCTCCCCACATTTTGCTATACATGACATTAAAGTGCTTATAAATACCTACTCAAATATGTATAATACATGCACGTAAGTTACTCTGATTACATGACAGAAACTGTTGAACTCAAAATGTGTCCACCTGTTACCGCTTGATCGGACCCATGTGTGATGTAGGTGTGAATAAAGACAAAAGCAGCGGGAGAAGAATGGTCATCTAACACTGCATTTTTCATAAGCACTGGGTGTTTCCCGTTCTGAAAACACCACTTCCTCCTGTTATTACAGATGTTCCAGTCAATTAAACGTTTAGTGGAGAAGTCTGGTCAGCAGGTCTAATGGGGCAGTAAATCGAAGCAATATTATTGCATGATGATTAGTCAAACAAGAATAATAGGGGACTACATTTTATTTGGATCATTTAGAGCTAATTTAATTGCTCCCTGAAGTTCACTCTCTTCTCTCAGTTCAAACACTCTTTAACATTATCAAGTATCCAGCAACTGTGTTTATAATGTTTTATTGAATTATTGCCTCATGTCAGGAGTGGATTTTTGCTCTGTGGCACTTCCTTATCACATTTAGCAAATGTTTGATAGCTCATTGCAGCCCATTTCAATCTGGCAAATGGGGGTGTAGAGTGATTGGATTTTATGACAAACTTTTCAGCACAGATGGTAAAGAACTCACACTGAAAACTTTATAAAAATTTAATGATCCGAAGAAAAGTCATTCATTAAGTATATGGAATGCTCTTTAGATAATAACGGCACTTTTCATTTCTTCGTCACCATATGCTTCACATAAAATGTTTCGCTCGGGGGGGTATTAACAGGATGTGAAGGAGTTGACTTTATAAAAATATATGGTTAAGCAGTAAACCTGGACAAACCTAATGCGACAGATACATCTGCTTTAAAAAGTAATTACTGTAGTTAGTCTTATGCCGCGTTGCCACTACATGGAACCAGCTCGACTCGGCTCGGTATTCCTGGAGACCGTTTCCATTACAGGATACTACCCACTTTACAGTACCTGGACGTCAAAACGATGCGGCGCGTTATTTCCGTGTCGTCTGCTCAGAGAGTTGCTGAAAACTCGCTTGTTGCGTGTTGTCTCGTCTGAATTTTTACGTCAGCCACCAAAGACTGAATCTCCACAACCAACCATGGTGTAGTTTTGGGCTGTTATCATGTGGATTAATGTACCGCTATATTTACTGTCAACTTCCGCATCTGTTTTTTGTAAAACAGCGGGTCACAGAGACGAGTGTCTGACCAATCAGTGGTCTGCAGTGTTATACGTCACGGTTTAGTATTGCTTGGAACCTCGGCGGAGGTGATACCAAAAAACTAGTGCCAGGTACCAGATTCCAGGTCCCTTTACATAATGGAAACGCAAAAAGGCCAAACCGAGTCGAGCTGGTACCACTCAGTGGAAATGTGGCATTACTGTCTGGTAGGGTTGAAAAATGTACAGAAAGAAACAGAATAAAGGTATGAACTAATCAACCTCTAAGAAACTGGAACAAACAACACCCGGCCTCAGTTTTATCTTACAGTGGGAAGTACTTTTGCACACTTATGTATATTTATTTAATTATTGCATTGATAATATATTATCTAGTACACATTGTACAAATTGCTGTTCTAATTTTGTGTCTTAATGGAGTGTTTTAATATATCAAAAAGGTTGAATGAATATAAAACTGTTTCATTTATCCACCTTGACCACAACATTAAATTCTATTAAATTATTCATTTGTGCTTTATCTTTAAATGCAGCATTTTCAGTGTTTTTGTTTTGCAACTTGTAAAATAAACCTCTGTTCCACTAGTTTATAGATATTGTTGAACCAGGTTATTTCAGTCCAGTGTTCTGTGTTGTTTTCCTCATTATAACCACCTAATTTTTAATAATATAACAATATTTTTGCACTTATTTATGTTTATTTCTTTAAATATCATATAGATAATATACTGTCTAGTACATATTGTATATTTAGAGCTTTATATATATTTTTTTCTTTTCTGTTGTATTGATCACTTCTTTCCTGTTACTTTTTATTATACTTGAATGGAACGACTCTAACACCCAATAATTTCTCACTGGGATTAATAAAGTATTCTGATTCTGGCTCTTTCTTTATTCTTTTTATGCACCACAGAAAGCATGAACGCTTTGCCAGCCAGTGATGCTATGAGAGAAATTGAAATGTGAATGAGTTTGCAGAACTTTCAAAAGAAGTTGGGAGTTTCCAGTTAAAATACTGCTGGAAACCCACATGTCTGCAAAAGGTTTCAAACACAGTACAGTTTCAGAAACTTGGCGCCTTGAGCTTTGAATTACCTGCGGCAGTCCGATGGCACAGCAGAATGCGATGGTTATTCCAATGTTGTCAGTCATCCAGAGGTTCACTGCATGGATGCAGCCTCGCACATGGATCAACTCATGCAGGGTTTCACGCTGATACACAGACCGAGGGAAGAAAACAACAGCAAAGTTCCAATGTTAGACACAAACCGAAGGTTTCACTTCTCTGGGAAAATGGAAAGTGTTGGATGATGAAACACATTAATTACTGAAAAAACATCAGTGAATCTACTTGCCGCTTGTTAACATCAAAACACACCTAATCTGACTAATTGGCATGTTGTGAATGACATTTTAGGCAACAAATAAACTCTTATTAAACCCTGTTAACACCAGAGGAGTGGAAAGTTACCTTTATGTTCTGAAAACCTCCCACTTCAGTTTCTTCCCTCTCAACATATGGAAGTGGATAGTGATTGTCTGCTTCTCGCTACAGATGCATTTCTGCTATTGATGAAATGGCAAAAAACCAAAAGGGCTGACAGTGTCTCCCCTCTGTTCCTGAAGCCTAAACGTTGCTTAAAAGGGTTCCTTTATCTCAACATTAGGAACAGCTCATAACAAGTGATGCCAGGTACAACAAACCCCGCCCCTCGCATGTATTGTAGCTTATTTTAGCATCGATCAAGCTGATGTCATCATGTCTATGCATGTGCTGATGTCAGCATATCAATAGCCTCTATATATGTACCAAGTTTGAAGTAAAGTGAAACAAAATTGATGTTTTTTATAGACATATGAAATTTCACCCATTATAAGTAAATGGGAGAAGAAAAAAGATTTTAAAAATAAAATTTTTTTAACCTTGACCTACTTTTCCCAAAATGTAATAACATCTATTCTGGGTTACTGGCAATCTATAAACCAAATTTGGTATGAATTCAACTCATAGTTTTTGCTGCTATAGACATGTGAATTTTTGCCCATTAGAAGTAAATGGGGAAAAAAAAAGATTTCAAAAATTCATAAAAAATTTAAACTTTGACCTACTGTTCCCAAAATGTAATCAGATCTATTCTGCATCACTGGCAATCTATAAACCCAATTTGGTATGAATTCAACCAATAGTTTTACTGCTACAGACATTTGAAATTTCACCAATTATAAATAAATGGGGAATAAAAAAAGCATTTTGAAAATTCATAAAAAATTTAATCCTTGACCTGCTGTTCCCAAAATATAATCAGATCTATTCTGGATCACTGGCAATCTATAAACCCAATTTGGTATGAAT
Source organism: Sphaeramia orbicularis (assembly GCF_902148855.1). Taxonomy (NCBI): domain Eukaryota; kingdom Metazoa; phylum Chordata; class Actinopteri; order Kurtiformes; family Apogonidae; genus Sphaeramia; species Sphaeramia orbicularis. Next base: position 40,060,080 of record NC_043965.1, on the reverse strand, counting down.
TTAACCACTAGATTTGCGGCTATAGTGTTAGCAAACAAAGAAACAAACCGAACCAAAAACAATACCCCTTGCCTCGGGATAATAACACTGTGGCTCTTTTTGAAAACCAAGGATCAAAAACTTCAGCTCAAGTAAATTAAAAGTGTAATACCACTGATAGCCACTAGGGTCGACTCCAGAAAGCAGTGGCTCTTATAAACTTACATACAATGTCTTTGTAAAAAATATTCTAATTTTTTTCCCCCTAAGTCTAGTTTCATGCATTTTATTTGAACTGTCTGATAAGAGTTCTGGTGTATTTTTAAAGATCTCTGCTCAAATAGAAGGATCTGACGTCTACCACATCAGGCTTGAACTGACAGGAGTTTGCATTTATTTAATAATACATATTTTTACCGTAAATGACATCTCCACAGTAGTTGTGGTTAACAAGTTCTATATAAAATACAATATAAAATGACTGTTACGCAATGATTGATGAAGTCAGTGAGATAGGGTTTTGTATCACTACACCCCGAACCCACAAATATACAGATGACCTTTATTGATCCCCAAAGGGAAATACACTTTTTTCACTAGTTCAATAAAAAAAGAATAGATGGCTCTGACCCCTGATGTTCCTGCAGCTCTGTCACTTTTGTCCAAATATGATCACTTACAGCTGCAAAAAGCCAACAGGGCACCGGTCAACTTGTAACATACTGGTTTCAAATAATTAACGAAGAACCAGTGGATGACGTTACAGTTCCTCTGTCCACTGGTTCTGTACCATCTATGGCTACGACCTAAAAACACTAGGAAAACCACACATTATATGACCCTACTTGTTAAAACTCGACCTGACATGCCTCATCATAGCCAGTGTTATCAGCTTCATGCCATACTGCTGATAGAAGTTTAGTTTTGTGTTTTGTCTTAGGTCTTTGGAAATGGACTTAGTGCTCTGTCTGCAATAAGACTGTTCCAGAGTCAGCACTGTTTACTGCTTTACAGCGTTCAACCACTGTAAATACAAAGCCTCACATACCAGAGCAGCTGACTGCTATCCTCTGTGGGCCTCATTCACAAACAGTACGTACACACAAATCTGTGCTTAGACTCATTTGATGCAAAAATCTGGGATTCATCAATATTTTCTTACCCAAATTAGTTCTTACTCTGCGAACAAATTTACAACTGCCTCAGACCATGTGTACACACAAATGAGGAAGGCTGAACTGACTTAGAAAATGCAAACACATACCTTTAACATACATGCAGAGCATATAAAACCACATTCATTAAAAAGAGATTTAATTAACATTTTTAAAATCATTAATCAAATATATTTGCCAACAACAACAACCATGAAATTGACGCAATTTCACTCTCATTTTGACAATTAAACAATTAAATTTGACAATTTGACAATTAAAATATTCAACGATAACAGTGCTAGTTTACAAAGGACATTTCATGGACATATTCCATGAACGGATGTTTGTCCAATTATTGCTGCTATTCTCTCATCCTGTGGCATTAGATCAGGTGGATCTTGTCCTCCACTAGTCTCCTTCTTTTTCTTCTGGTCCATAAGGCGTTTTTTGGCAGCAACTTTTATGTCGAACCACTTTTTTTCACCTGGGCCACAGTGTGCCTCTCCTGGGATACTACATTGACAGCCTCAGTTATTGTGGTCCAAGCATCTTCTTTTTTTTTTTTTTTTTTTTTTTTTACTATCGTCACCCCCGAGGAGACACTCTGAAAAGTTTTCCTTTTCTGGCTTCTACCTCGGACACAATTGTTTCGATTTCTGTGGTTGTAAAGTTCTTTTGTTTTTTGCCTTTTAGCACCATCACTTCTAACAAACTGGGAAATTTACTCCTTCTCTCCTTGCGTAACTGCTTCCTTCATTCATAATCAACTCTAGGCAAGCAGCTTCCTCATATGGAGAAATGGGGGCGTGGTAGTATGCTAATCACAAATTGCGACCACACGCCTGTCAATGTAGAATGATTCTGATTCACAAACATACGCAAGGTGGTGAGAACAAAATTGGCAGGTGCGCAGGCGTCATGAATCCCACGGTAATTTTGTGTATGCACTTATTTTGTGAACATTTCCACGCAGATATTAGTGAATGAGCCCCAATGTCTTTTCACATCATGTTAGGTGTTCATATTTATGTCGGCTAAAATTTGCTTAGAGGTCTTATTTCTGTCTTTGTGCATAAGAAATCAATAGAAGTGAATCCCCAAAGGAACTTTGTGTTGGTAAATGCAAGTAATGCAAATTTACAGGATTTCAGTTCTGTTGCAACATGTTGATGGTCATATGAACTATGTTTTCAGCTCAAAAATGTTCAATTTCATCACAATTAATGCTATATTTTCATGTCACAAATGGCCAAGTTATATTTGAACTGAATTTACCTGAAAAACAAATATTCTATTCTTTCAGATTCCCCAATTTTTCTTACAAGATTATATACTACATATCACATGTTTTATTTTTACAGGTTGCAATATGGAGTATGGTGCTGATCCATCCTGCTTATGTTACGCCAATACATACATTAAGAATGTCACACGTCACTTTTTAAATCAACAGTTTTCTAATAATAAGCATTTTTATAAAGAAATAACAATTCTATATTGTTATTTACTCTTTAGTATGATGATAAACTATACAACTAGAAGCACTCGGAGAGCGCAGACCTCCGCCAAGGCTGATCAGTGGGCCCCCCCGTGGGCCCCCCCACCCCCGATCACCCCCAAAAGTTAATCATTTCTTCCTTATCCCATTTCCAACAAACCCTGAAAATTTCATCCAAATCTGTCCGTAACTTTTTGAGTTATGTTGCACACTCACGGACAGACAAACAAACCCTGGCAAAAACATAACCTCCTTGGCGGAGGTAATAATAAATAATTCTGATACTAGTTTTTGCACATGGATCATTTGTTGAAACGGTGACATGGCTGCTGAGCATCAGTATGATGGGATCTGTAACAACCATGTCACATCCGTCCACTGCCACATTTTGTGTTTTTGTGTCAGCTGTTATTGTTTTAGATCCACAATACTAACATTTATGAATAAGAGGATAATTAGTAATAGTAAGTATATAAGTTTATTACTAAAGTACTGGTACTGACCAGATCATCATGGGTAATGTCACGTCCGTCCACCAGCAAAAGTTTTCACATACACGCGCTATTGAAAATCCAGTATTTCTGAAAATATAGCTTCCACTGTCAAATAATATCAGTAGTCTGTGCACAAATGTATTAGCATTATTTCAACACAGTTCTATACATTTATTACAACTTTTTTTTATTTTTGACAAAAATGGCCACTCATTTGACCCCCTAAGTAAATTCTAGCCAATGCGTTTGATTCTGTTTCTTTCTATTTTGTGCATTTCAGACCTGTGTACTCAGCTCTAAGACCTCTAACATTGTGGTACAGATCCTGATCATTTTTCCCTCTCACCTGTTGTTCCAGAGTCTTGTAGCCACATAGGGTGTTGATGACCTCCCCCACCTGTCCAAAGAATCAGAGACGAGGTTATAACAGAGTTCAAAATACCAGAAATAATACCACAGAGTCATATGGGAGACACATGATCCTCGTACAGGGCTGCTGTACCTGTCCCCTGCCAGTCGGACCGTGAACATACAATGTGCAGAATGTCCACAGCCCTGACAGGTAGAACAGATAACAACAGAAACCCACCAGGACCAAGCAATTCAGCCTTTCTAATCAACTCTAATCTCCAGTGTGTGCGTGTGTGTATGTGAGAGAGAGAGTATTGGATGATTCTGTCATTAAATTTTCCGGCATAGCTCCACTGCTTCCACAGACTGTATCAGTGCTGTGAGCAGTGGGACAGGAGTGATATCAGGCTTATGGAGGATGGAGGGTGGAGGGCACTAGGAAGGACCACTGTTTCCCCAGAGCATATATACAGGTTTCTACAAGTGAAATTTAAGACATTTTAAGACCTTTTTGAGACTACTTAGAACAGAATTTAGTGCCCATTTCACAGCCTATTTCACGGCTGTACTGGCAAAAATTTTGTGACTCCTAGAATTTAGGAAAATGTATTAATTTACTCTAATGTAAAGTATAAAATCATTCAGGAAAATTAAGTTGAGATGGTACATATGTTTTACTGGTTGTTGATTCTTTTGCTATAACGTGAATGCTGGATGCTGTACACATTTAATTTAATGTAAACAGTGGATCAGGAGAAAAGAATACGCTAAAAATAAGCTTTTGCTTCTGGCCTGTTCCTTTTTCATTTTTTATGTTTATATTAATTATTGTACTAAGTGCAATGATTAACATACAAACCAAAAATAAACTAATTCATTCATTAATACATTGATATGGGTATTTTGCTGTGTTATCTGTATAAGACAAAAGTAGTACTGTGATATTGCAGGTCACACATGTAGTTTTTTGAAATTGATAACACTGTTTTGTTAAATAATGGTTATTTCAAGCATCCTAAAAGCATTTTTTTTACCATCTGAAAGAAGCAGATGTTAGTTTTCCAGGAAATAATCTTTTAAAAAAAGAAGCAAAACAAACAAAACTAGGAACACTTGAAGAGCGCAGACCTCCACCAAGGCAGATCAGTCCCCCCCAATGACCACCACAATCTAATCATTTGTTCCTTGTGTCAGTATCAACATTTCCTCAAAATTTTCATCCAAATCTGTCCAGAACTTTTTGAGTTATCTTGCACACAGACAGACAGACAGACAGACAAACCAACGCCGGCAAAAACATAACCTCCTTGGCGGTGGTAAAAATATAGCCTTGTTAATAGTATCGTGATATATCGTATCGTGATCCTAGTATTGTGATTTGTATTGTATCACCAGATTCTTGCCAATACACACCCTTATTCCTGAAATGACCTGAGTTAAAATGTTTTCTCTGAATAATTATGAGCTTTGTTATGACTCTCTTTTAATGTTAAAGGGGTCATATTTTTCTAAACCCATTTTTATTAGTCTTTGGTTCATTTATTTGTGTATTTGGACCCTAACATAATAGTTCATAAAGTTTGAATTTGAACCCTCCAGGTGCTGCAAAGCTATCTTTATATTAATTCTGGCAAAAATTGAGTGGATTTCTACAGCCTGTTTTAATTCCTGCTTAATTTGTTATATTTCATAACTAGATACTTCACAACATTTGCACATATAAGGTCAAGACTTCCGATGAACATTTCTCCGAGTACAACATAACTGTTTATCAGCAGCAGTGTTTGTAGTCCATACTGAAAATATGTCCAAACTTTGAGCCAATTACCTAAAATGTTCAGTTTTTGGTTGAACGGAACAGAGCAGCACAGCCAACAACCTGGAGGGGGCGGGGCCTGAAGTGGCTCATTTGCATTTAAAGGGCCAGCACTCAAAACTGCCTTTCTGGTGTCATTACTCAGAAATAGGGTTGAAGATGGACCTGTGGAGTTGAATTAATGAAGAATTCAGACCCAAGCAGAGCATTTACAGTTTATGTAGACCACAGGGAAATGTTTGAAAACGCATAATTCCATGTAAAAAAGCAAAATATCACTCCTTTAACAAGCAACTGAAACATCTGAAATAAAATAAATGATGTGCCCTTTTAATATGAACTTGAACCAACATGAATTGCCTGTTTTTCTCTCATCTCAACACATATGGGCTTTCAAGACACTTATCAATAGATAGACAGTTTAATAGATAGACTTTATTGATCCCCGTCTGGGAAACTGCAGTGCAGCAACAGCATTACAGTAAAAAATAGACCACATGAGCCAACACACTATACATAATAAATTAGAAGTAAGTACAAACAGAACTAAATGGTTTAACAGTGAAGTGCAATAATAAACTGTAATGTGCAAATGAAATGTAAAAATAATCTGGATGCCTATGAAAATTATCATAATAGCCTATATAGTTCCACAAATTCCAAATGAGTGTATTTCATAAAATTTAACACCAGTCACATCTTCACACTTCATTATCACTGTTTCAAGTGCAGGGGAAAGGTCTGACACCATCCAGTATCGTTCTGGAACACGAGTAAAACCTCAGTTTTAGAAATAAATCAACAGAAGGACGCAGTGACAATGACTTCACAAAATAGTGTTTGGAGAGAACATGGATGAGAGTCCTTTTTTATTTAAAAAGGTTCCAAAAGTGGGTGAAATGGCCTGTAAGTATCCCAACGTCCACCAAGATCAGAGTCCTCTAAATTCTTTAAATGTAAAGGAAAGGAGCTTCAGTGATTCTTTAGTGTGTCCTTAAGCATAGAACACATCCTTTACCAAAGGAGAAGACAGAATGATAACCCAGAATTCACTGCAGCGGCAACATCTGAGAATGATCACCAAAACAGAGAGGACGCGCATTTAGATCTTATTCGTCGACCGTCTAATATGATGATATACAGGGTGCGATTTGTCAAAAAAAAAAAAACAAAACAAAACAGAGAGGACGATTTTTTTTTTTATTATGAAAAAACAAGCAATCAACAGTCCTAATTCTTTTTTAAGTTAACGGTAGACCCTTTTACACGTCGAACAGTTGAACATTCATCTTTAATACAACTTAAAATACATGAAACATTAAATTTTTATGTGACAGCCACACCTGCGATGTGGGAGATGGACTTCCTAAGTTTCACGATCATGGATAAGAGTCGATCACATGAACATGGGAGAGGATTTATGGCAAACGGGCAATGCAATCAGACTGTAAAATGTAACATAAAACCTAATTGATTAAGAGTTCACTTCATGTCAAAATAATTCAGTTAATTAGACTAAGTAAACAGTTTGCTCTGATGTTGGACTTCACGTGTTGAATGTAGTTGACATGTAGTTGAATATGGACACTGTCGCCTGTAGATGTACGTTCATATAGCCTGATGTGCATATGTCGCATGTACTGACTGACATTTCGGAGACACAGAGAGAGAGACACTAGTTGCTTTTCCATTGACCGGAAAACTGCACGAATTTAACTTGCGAGTAAAAAAATTTACCTAATGGAAAAACGACAATTTCATAAAGAGTCTCATTTTTCAATTAAAAGTTTTTACGCTGGCAAGGCGTGGCTTTTCAAGCGTAGCGCATTTGGTATATCATGCAAAACTGCAATGGAAAGACCTTTTTCTGCAACTAGAGCCACATGACGAAAAAAACAAACAAAAAAAAAAAAACAGATGTTGACGGACGTTGCAACAAGCAAAGAAGAAGAGTTTTAAAAGAAACATGGTGCGGTATGTGCGGACACACCACTAAACCTAATCATTTTTTAATTTAGTATGGGATAGAGGGGTAATATATAACACTGGTCAACAACAAATTTATTGTTTAAGTTTTTTGAGCTGATTTAGGATAATTTTGGTGTGCTGAATCCAAAAATCACATTAATTTTGCTCAATCAGGTCAACTTTCTGAACTATGCTACATATTGGCTTTTTAACATTTTTGCTTACATTTATGGGCATTTTCACATCATATGATACAAAATTCTTTCATATTTCTTGCAATAAACGAGTTCTGAAGATTTTACTTTTGCCAATTTATGATTAATGGTTTTTTTAATATTACAGGTGAATGAAATGGCTTTGACTAGAAGATCTTGCAAAAATAAGCTTGACGTATTCTGCTACATCTGCGGTGAATACACCATTGTACCTAACAGGAATCCTGTTAGAAAATGATTTTTTTTCTCTTAAAACCTATTTTGGGTGAGAACTATATAAAAAAAATCAACTGATAAAGTCACACAAATGTCATCAATTTTGTGAGAAGATCAAATTTTTCAAAATCAAATTAGCAAAAAAACCTGACCTGATTGAGAAAAACAGATGTCATTTTTGGATTTAGCGGTGCAAAATGGTTCTAATTCAGTTGAAAAAACCTAGACAACTTGCAAAAAACATTTTTTTGTAACCCAGCGTAATAATAATGAATATATCTGTAAATCAACGTGATATTTGCATTTGTCGCCATATTTATGGAATGACTTCTCCTGTCTCGAGATAATAAATGAACAAATCATCGCATTTGTGATTTAACAGAACAAAACGACATTACACACTTCTGTTTTTTGACATTTAGGAAATATTGGAAGGAATATAGGAAGTTTTGTACAGATTTCCAATGGAAAAGCAATTACTGATATATGGGTCTGATCAAGCTGAACATCAACATTAAAAAGTAAATTTGCACACGTCATTTATCAAGTGGGCTAATTTTTTAGCTAAAGATCTCTATTTTATGGAACAGTTATCCTTTTAAAATACCACTTGTAGTAAAAAAGTTAAAACCAATTTTATCGATTGTACTTTTTACACCATAGCCATAGCTCAAATTTGACGCTAAAAATTATATCAAAAAAATTAGAAAATGTATTCAATCTGTTGATTATATAGATGATTGATAAGTTTCAAGTATTAGATTTTCATTATTTTGTGAATATTATTGATATTTATGAGTTTGAACATTTGTGAGTTGCTTAAAAAGACCCTGCCCACGTGTTACCACAAAAATACCAATTTTTAATTTTCAAGTTACTATAATTCAGATATTTGAGTAAAAATTCCAGAAAGTAATGGTCTTTTTATCCATTTTGGGTGATGCATACAATGGTAAAGAGTCGTCAATGTGTTACTATGGCAACCTGTCCACATGTTACTACATTCTCATGTCAATAAAACACAGACTTTTCAATATTTTACTCCAAAATTTATTTTCAGCATAGTTGAATATAATATCTTAAAGGTTTTGTCCTACTTGATATCAATTTCTGGAACTGCATGTTTTGAATGTTTCCGTAAAGCTTAAAAAACCGATGTCCGTTTCAAGTCCATGTGTTACAGTGCAGTAATTTGACATTTTTCACCTTAAAATTTTATCTCCCCAAATTTTGTTATACATAATGTTTAAATGCTTCTACATATCTATTCAAATATGTTTAATACATGCATATAAGTTACTCTGATTACATGACACAGACTGTTGAACATGAAATGTGTCACCACTTGATCAAACCTATATACAGAGAGAGATAGGTAAGGTATACGATGTATTTATGTGCATAGGGACATTCGCGAATTCTGAGACTGCAGACAGTTCTGCTCAGATGAAAGTTAGTGCCAGCAATGTAAGATATAGGTGTAAGAAAACTCAGTCACAACCTGCCTGTTATTTCAATTGGCTTTTAATCATTGACAGGGTTGTCCCCCCCGAGGATGAAATTCATTCAGCAGAGGTAGGGATGTAAACACCAGAAGGGGGGTTGATCCCCACCACCCCCCCCAACAAATTGCACCCTAATGATACATCTTCTATTTTAAGCACTTGTCGGTGTAAATGTGAAGTTAATGCAGCAGAACAAGTGCTCAGTTTGAATGAGTCAGATTTTCATTGCCTTTAGTTATATCATTGTTTTATTTTCAGCTCCTTCTGTTACAAACTCCTTAATAAAATTAAACTGTAAACAGTGAACTGTGAACTACATCTTCAGGGAGAGAAATGCCGATGAATCAGTCTGGTATGAGTGTATTTGTCGGCAGATGAGTTTTCATTCAAGTAAACTTATGAATGACCACATGTAAGCTAGTACATTTATAGATATAGTGTATAGCTTAATGCTTATCTTGTACAGATTTAAAGTTTTATTTCAATCGTGCTGATTCAGGATTCACTTTGATATAGTCGTGGAAAAAATTAGTAGACCACCCCTTGTTTTCTTCAATTTCTTGTTCATTTTAATGCCTGGTACAACTAAAGGTACATTTGTTTGGACAAATATAATGATAAACAAAAATATCTTAGAAGAGTTTAATTTCAGAACTGATATCTATCCATTTTCAATGGTTTTCTTGATAATAACCAGAATCACTTCAGTTCTTACATCAATATCTATGGCATTGTACTGACAAAAACAGTGCATTCCATGTTTTCTTTTCTGTCTGTTTCAGTCACATGATACACACAGGAGTTAGTACTTGATTGTATAACCATTGTTTTTGATGACTTTTGATGGAATAAACAAATAAATAAAGGATTAAGGGTTGCTTCAGGACATCATTCACGAGAATATTTGTTTCACTTTTTTCTTGCTTGTGTTTTGTACTTATATAGGAATAAAACTCAAACAGCGTCAGTTTCCAGTTTCAGTCTAAGGGACAACATCATAAACCCCTTTCTTGACTGAGGGTAATTGCGTGCATGATCTTAATTTAAGATCTTTTAGTCATTCCTCTAGTGACCAAACAAAACACTTCTATAAACACAACAGTTTCAAATCTTTGCTTAACAAGACACAGCTTCGTACTATTGTCCTCTCCACAGCTCGATTATCAGTAAATGTATGCACCCCAAAAAAGCACCTCCACGCCAGATGACTGTCGAGGGCATTCTTGATTCCCCTCCACTCACACTGAAAAAAATAAAACTGAGCCTCATATTCAATTTGAAAGTTTTGTGAAGGTAGAATAAGCGAGGTCAGGTAACTGTTTGATTTTATTCATTACAGACTCTGCCAATACTTTAATTCCCTGTGTGAAAACCAAATGTACCATGAAAACCAAATCAAGGTGCCTGTGAGAATTAGCAGACGTTTGAGGCATTAAATCATCCTTAAAATATATTTGCTCTGCTGTCATCAGCATTTATCGCTTTTAATAATCAACCTGCACTGTTCCATAACGTCCAAATGTTTCATGTTTACTTCAATTTCCTTGTGTATATAGAATAGAATAGAATAGAATAGAATAGAATAGAATAGAATAGAATAGAATAGAATGTCATTGTGTACAAATTAGGAGTGCTACTCCAGTCAGTGCAACAATATTAACAAAAACACCAGTACCACCAAAAATAAGAAACAGAGCAAATACAAAATTACAAAAACTAAAAAATAAGATAAGAAAATAGAATATAAATTTTGCAGTTTTACAAAGCAGCATAAGAATAGAGCTGAATAGAATCAAAAATAAGAATAGACAAAATATGAATCAATGCAAGTTTACAGTGTTAACAATATTAACAGTACGTATAGCTATCAATGAGTAAAGTAAGTAAAGTAAAGTAAATTTTATTTATAGAGCACTTTTCACAGACAGAGTCACAAAGTGCTTTATCAATTCAAATCAGAATCAAATTAAGTTTACAGAGACCCAACAGAATCCTTCAGGGGCAAACACTTGTGATTGGTGACAGTGGCGAGGAAAAACTTCCCTTTAACGGGCAGAAACCTCGAGCAGACCCAGACTCCTGAAGGATGGCTGTCTGCCTTGACCAGTTGGGGTTAAAGAGAGAGAGTAAAGGAGGAGAAAAGAGAGAGCGATAGAGATATAGAGAGATTGGGGGGGGGATGACACATGGAGTACGTTATGATGAATACATAGAGTGTAATCAGTCTGTGGTGGTCCTGGGTCAGGTGGGAGACTAAAAAGCCTTTTTGAACAGGAGGGTTTTGAGGTGTTTCTTAAAGCTCTCTACAGAGTCCATGGACCGTAGGTGTAGAGGCAGGTCATTCCATAGACGTGGTGCCACAGCTTTAAAAGACCTGTCACTGTGTGTGCTAAAACAGGTCCATGGAACCATCAGCAGGTGCTGTCCTGAAGACCTCAAGCTACGAGTCGAGCTGTAGGGCTGGATCAGGGAACCAATGTATGCAGGGGCCTGGCCATGTAGGGCCCGGAAAGTTAGCACAAGAATGAGTACGTATATCATGAACAGTATTAACAGTGTGTATTGCCTATGAAAACAGTATATATATATAGCTATGCATCAGTATGTATATGTATGAACAGTATGTATACCTACGAACCCAAGTCTATATAAAAATAGTGCACTTATATTTTAATAAATATTGAATACATTTTGCATTGTTATTGCAGAACAGAAGATTATTGTATGATTTATTGTGCATAATGTCACATCTGTAGGGTTATTGCACATTATCGGAAATGATTTTTATTGATACATTGATATGCCATATATGACATTATTGTGCTGCAGAACAACTTAATGATACTAAATTCGGAAAACATCATTAACTGAAATCTTGTCAGACTTCTGTGACTTTGTAAACTTATCCAGATGAGACTGACATATGGAATCACTGCTACATTTAAATAATGAGCGCCATCTCTGAAATGTCAAAACATCCATTACAGCATGTTCGTTTGGTATTACATGTTAATGTGTCCTTCCAAAGCAATGTCATTCATCTGGAAGGACTACACACAGATAATGAGCATGATTTAAGGGAGTTCATGTAAAAGCTTGATTCACAAACACAGACCATGAAAAAGATTCAGATCTAGTCACATTTCAGACTGAGGTCTAAATGTATCTGGAACAGAGAGCGTTTTAGTTCTTAAATTGGACCAATCTGCATTGAATCTGTAGTAAAATATATCTTCTTTTTTTTTTAATTAATAAACATTAAACCACTCAGCTTGGTTCACTCCAACAGGAAACCTTGAATATCAGCAAGAATTTTACAACAGGTACAAGATATGTAAATGGGAAAATTCAATATCAATGAAAATCTGCTGATTTTATAGATGCATTTATGTAGATTTAACAATTAATGGTTTAAATATTCTTTTTTCTTCTCATTCATTCATTCCACAATAATACCAAACCACAAATTATGGTCCATGTTTTCATAGATGTTGGGTTAGTTCGCAAACATTTTAGGCTCAAAGTAAACATGTCTTTTAAAAGTCTAAAACTTGCTTTAAACTGATCTAAGAGCAGAACCAACTCTAAAGGTAAGTCTAAAACACTGTCATGAAACCGCTGTGTTTTGTGTGTCTGTGAAGAGCGAGTACTCACCTTGCGGCGAACGCAACAGGTATATGGAACCCCACAGGCTAGTGGACCAGTACCATTACAGAAATGGTACTGGTTGACTCCCCAGTCTTTATACTCATCCCCTCCACAACAAGAAAACTGGAAAATAAAAAAACATAGCACACTTAGGAACCCAAAAAACCATCCCAATGGTCTAATTAAAATGGAAAACACCAACAATCTCATGGTTTCCAAGTGTTAATCCAAAGCCTGGTTTACATCAGAGATGAGTTTGAGCTCCCTGATCCATTTTCCAATGGAGACAAAATGATTGCTCTGTACATCCAATTAATACAAAATACAAAGGTCCATGTGGAGACGTCTGCAACCGAGCAACTACAAAGTTTATATTCAGAGGTTATCATTTAAATCAGTGGTTCTAAACTGGTCTGACTTCAGGACCCGTTATCACCCCTCAGTGATAAGCTGTGACCCAAACTGATAAAAATGAAACTTCTCAAATTTATTTAATGAAAAGTTGGTGTTTTTTAAACCTGAGATAATATAGAATATCATAGTATGCCAGCAGATAAAGACAGGTTTAATGATAAACCAAACTGACCAGCAGGTGGTGATGCGAAATATGGAAATACTCCCTTTTAAATTAGGTACATTTTAACCAAAACTAAAAAGTGCACTCGGTTAAAA